>NC_133790.1:12071194-12161703 GCF_003597395.2 Chelonoidis abingdonii | reverse complement strand
TAGGGGTGAGAGGGGAATTTTTTTTTTTTTTATATTAACCAACTTGGTTTAGCCATTAATTAGAGCAGGGGATTAAGAGCTTTTTTAGCTTCATGCCTTCGGATATCCACTTGTTCCCTGCAAAATGTGTAACACCCCAGAAAAGTCTCAGAAAAGATGACGGGGAAAGAAGTACGCTCAACATAAGGGAGCCTGCATCTACCATGATGATGGAACATCTTATCTTGGGAAACTAAGGGTATGTCTACACTACCCACCGATTGGCGGGTAGCCATCAATTTATCAGGGATCAATATATCGCGTCTCATCTAGACGCGATATATTGATCCCCGAACACGCTCCTGTCGACTCCAGAACTCCACCAGGGTGAGCAGCAGTAGCGGAGTTGATGGGGGGAGCCGCAGCCGTCGATCTCGCGCCGTGAGGACTGGAGGCAAATCAAAATAAGATACGTCGTCAACTTCAGCTACGCTATTCCTGCAGCTGAAGTTGCATCTCTTACACTGACCCCCACCCCCACCCCGGCAGTGTAGACCAGGCCTAAGAAGTCCTCTTTTGCCACATTAAGGCCTAAAACCAGCTTAAATTGGTAAGGCTGTGTTAAACACTTGAAGAGTATTTATATTACATGATTTTTACATGTAAAACATTATCTAGCTATCAGCTACAATACTTATGGAATTAAAACTGTTCCAGTATCAGTAAGTCAGTGTCAAAAATAAGTCTAGATTTTTTTCTAAATGCTTAAAATGTATTTTATCTGCAAAGAGGAAAGAGGGACAGTCTTAAAATATGAACTATTAAACCAGCCGTTTGAAAAAAAAAATCTAGCTCTAAGACCCCAGCAAGACTTCCACTGTAAATAGATACACACTGCACCTGCTATAATTAAGATTAGCTTGTGAAAATCCCAAAATAACTTCTCAAATATTAGATTTTCAAGGTTTTTAGGCACCTAAAAATACAGATAGGTGCCTCGGATATTTTCAAAAGCACCCAAGCAAGTTGGATGCCTGAAAATCCCATTAGGCATCTATCTCCATCTTTATGCACCTAAATACCTTTGAAATAGTCTGTGCCTCAGTTACAAAACAGCATTAATGGTCACAGTTTGTACGTTAAAAATAATCACTATCACCTTACTTTGTAAGAACAATTAGCCCTATCAGTTCCTTAGCACATGTTTCTCTAAATCTTTGTTCTTCAACCTGTTTATACAGGTTGTACATAAAATCCCACACAGTTTCACTGCGGAGAACTTTATGGCTCACATCCGTACACAACATGATGTTTGTTTCATACTGGAGAATAGAAGTAGTGAAGCCTGGCCAAATCATCAACCTGTTGGAAAAAGAACAGAATATTTTATAACAGAAATTGACTTTTCATATATCCAAGAGCGCTACCAATTTGTTCTATAGATTTTAATAACGAAGTTTATCTTCATTAGTGTTATAGAACCCCAAATTAAAGATTTTTATTAAGTTAAAAATGTCAAGTAGCCATTTGTTTAATTTAAATACTGCCTTATGGCATCTGCAACTCAAATATTGCAGTGTCAAGTTACAAGAAACTCACCAAAGCTAATCCATTCTGAAGTGGAAAAGTAAATGGGAGAGAGATTTAGAATTCACTTTATTAAATTCCTTAGCTGATAATGCTAAAGGCATGCTTAACACAAGCAGTCCTCTCAAATACCTATATCCTTTATTTAAATATTCTCTCTTTACATCTCTCCCAGCATCTGGAAAATCATGAAAGATCTAGCCCTAAGACTACAAAATCTACTACTAATGAAGGTAACCTGAAAATAAATGCCCTAAATATCACTACTTTATACGCAAGTCTACAAGACACTATTTGCTTATATTAGAATGTTAATTTTTTTGCTGCCAATGTAGCAGATTTTAAGAAAATACTCAAAGGGGCTCCATTTCATTGAAAATAAGCCTTAGAAATATCAGAGGGGTAGCCGTGTTAGTCTTGATCTGTAAAAGCAGCAAAGAATCCTGTGGCACCTTACAGACTAACAGATGTTTTGGAGCATGAGCTTTCGTGGGTGAATACATCTGATGAAGTGGGTATTCACCCACGAAAGCTCATGCTCCAAAACATCTGTTAGTCTATAGGGTGCCACAGGATTCTTTGCTGTCTTAGAAATATACAGATGAGGCATTCTGTGCTTTACTCAGCTGCTTAAGTAGAGCACACAAGGATGCAGCTAGATCAACTCAGATTTTATAGTTACCCCATAGTTAGAAGGAACTGAAAGTTAGGTACATGAGAGGTCTCAACATAAACTATATAAACTGAAAAAAACCATTTTAATACATGACAAATCATTGAAATAATATCAAAAGATCGTTTCTCCCTTGCAAGACTTGTAATCCCATTTTCCAACCTGTGATTGGGAATGCTGATTGGGTCATTTGGATTGTAATAATTACGTCCAATTTGCTGCAAGTTCATTATTTTCAAAAGCCTAAAAAGAAGTTGGGAAAGAATGAGTAATTGGCAAATAACAGCACTATTTAGTTTTTCAAAACATCCAAAATACTGTAGGTGTGCATTTAGAGCTACATGCCCTGCTTTTGCTATATTAAGCTAGAACAAAGATGCTGATGCAAAGTTTTGTTTCAATGTGAACTTTAAATAAATGCTTACAATTTGTTTGGGTACTTAATCTTTCAGTTTTTGTAGTAAAACTAATTAAGACCAAGTCCCCCTATCGTGGACTAAGTCACATGCCTCCTGACAGCAGCCTCAGCAGGTCAGATGAGGGCATCAAAATGAGCAGAAAGACCAGGTCACATACAGAAGCATACCAGTTTCAGAGGCCCTGCACTGCCATCCAGGCCTTTAAGAATAAGCTAATGCCCCCAGCAGAACAGAAATTGTTTGCAAAGCTCCCACCCAGGCCTGTGTTAACATCTGAGGCTACTTGTTATTCTTGAATATGGAAGCAGCCTATTTCAAAGTGGTAGGCCAACAAATATATCTAATCACTTGCCAAACTGTAGCTGGTTATGATTAGTATCCATATTGGATAGCTGACAAGCATTTGCCTTTGGCCACCACAGATAAAGAATAAAAAAATTTAATATTTGCCATGAGACTAGCTGTTAAGCTTTCCCATTCCCAAAGATTAAAGCCAAACTTTTCAATTACCTTCTTGTAAGAAAGATAATTGTAAAATAAAAAGCTAACCTTCTAAAAATAATGTTATAAAACTGCAAGCATGTAGGTGAAGTAGGTGGTAGTTCATTGGTCAAGGTGATCGTAATCTTTACATTCTCTCCATTTCGGGTCTGACTGAACACTTCAGTAACCTAACAAAAGGAGCATTTATTGAAGTTATATAAGCAAACTATAACTGGATTTTTCAAAGCAGTCTAGAAAATGTAGCCCTATATTCAATTAATTTTTACGCTTAAACCCCCTAGGACAGCTTTGTAAATCTCAGCCTAGTAATATTATAATCAGACTAACTCTAAATCCTTACAGTAAAGCTAGAAGTAATCAGTCTGCCATGAGAACTTGATGCATCGGAATGCCCATCCTGTTTTGCTTCCTTCCACCCATCTGATTCTACTCCTCCCCATCAATCTTGCTCCAGACTTAGAGCAGGCTTAACCTACAGAATCCTCTTAGCGAAGGGAAGAAACTTACCTGTACAGTAACTGGTACTTAAGAGATGTTTTGTGCACATATATATTTCACTTTTGATGTGTATGCACTCAAGCCAGTACTGTTGGAGATACATATCCTCATTCCTCAAATTGAGGATATAAAAGGGCAGGGCTGCCCCAACCCCATCTTTGCTCCTTGGCACCAGACTCCTGATGTAATTAGACTGAGTAGTGGGGACAGACAACAGGTTGGGGAATATTTATGTATACAACACACATATATTCCACTTTAAATTGCCAAGCAGCAGTTAAAGTGAAGGTGGGTACTCTGAGGTTACTTGAACAAGGATCAAAGAAAAGAATTTTCAAATTTGGCATCTATTCTCAAAGCTGAACAATGTGTTTCATGATTGTGTGAACAGATTACCATGTTGCTTCTCTGCAGAGGTCTAGAAGAAGTATGTTACTGAGAAGTTCATGCTCAATCCAAGTATGTTCCCCAACCTGTGCTGAAATTGTCTGCCACTAATGTCTTTAAAGGTAAAGATAAAGAAGGTAAAAAGGGTATCTTCCCACTTGCACACATCTTCCAGACTCATCGACCAGTTTAATGATAAGACTTGCACCAGTATGTGAATCAGCATGTTCAAAGAATATCTACTTGGACAACATACAGACTTCAACCTGCTTTGCATACACTGCAGGTGTAGACTGGCATTCAGTGTCACATGTGCAGGATGTCACCGAGCAACCCACATTCTGACTACTGACAAATGAGACTGGAGAGTAGCATACAGGGAGAAGAGGGAGTAAAATCTCTCCTGAGGAAAGTAAGCGGTTGCAGTTATCAAGTTGTGAAAATCTTATGAATTCAATTCCCTGCCCTAGAGTCAATAAGGATTTGTCCCTTTTTATTTTATGTTCCAAGTGATTGAAAAAAGACACTGGATCTGACAAGTATTCCCTGTGAATTGCTGGCAGACGCAGCCACAGATTAACCAGTCACCCAGATAAGGGAATTCCTGGATGCTCACATGCCTTAGATAAACTGCTAGTACTGCCACATACTTAGTGAAACCCTGAAGTACTAATGATAGCTCAAACAGTAAAAGTGTATATAGATAATGGTATTTTCTCCTACTATGAATATAAGGCATTTTCTGTGGCAGGGTAGAATGGCCACATGAAAATAAGCGTCCTGCAGATTGACAGCAGCGTACCTGTCATTCAGGTTGAGGGAAGGAATGAGGGAGGCCAGGCACACCATACTAAAAAACTTTCTTTTTTATTAAGATGTTTGGGTCTCTCAATCATAGAATGGGCCTTCACCACCATCACCCCCCCTTTATTTCTGAAGATAAGTTACAAGAATAAAACCCTGTTCCTGATGTTGTGGGAAGGTGGCACCTTGATAGCACCAAGACTGAGAAGAGCCAGCACTTCTTGAAACAATGCAATCTGGTGAGCAGGGATCCCTGAATAGGAATAGTTAAGCGCAGAGACTGAAATTGTGTGGTGTATCCCAATTCCCATCTAGAATCCAGCGATTTGAGGTGATGGTATTTCAGACACTGCAGAAATGGTACAAATGCTTTCCAAATGAGTTTTGAACAACACAAACTGTACCTGAGGAGGCAGTCAAATCTACTGTTTAGATGACTGCTACTGGTGAGAGATTACTGAGGCAGGAACAGATAACTACCTCTGACTTGGGAATTTATGCCTATTCCTTGCCTGTTCAGGCTGCCTTGGTGTATAAGAATGTGATTGGTAGCAAAGCTGAGACCTATACTGCTTCCTTTTGAGTGAAAGTACGTACACACCCAAATACATTATGGCTGCACAAGAGTCTTTAAGGGTGTGCAAGGCCTTGTCTGTCTTACTACTAAGAAGGTTGTCTCCCTCAAGGGGAAGGTCCTCATTAGTTGTCTACACTTTTTTAGGGATACCCAAAGTGTTAACCACAACGACCTTCTCATTAGAATGGCTGTGACCGCAGATCACGCTGCTTTTTCTAGTCCATTGAGAACTGACAGAAGAGATGTTCTGGAGACAAGCTAGCTCTTGGTCACAACAGACTTGAGCTCTTCAATTAGCTCCTCTAAGAGTTTCACTCAATAAAATTGTATTTTGCAACAATCACCTGATAACTAGCTATCTTCACAGTCAAGTAACCTTCTTTCAAGCAATCCCAGTTTTTTTTTCCCCTTCATCCCTGGGAGTAGATTTTTGCTCACCCTGTCTTGTCCATCACTGGATGCCATTATTACCAGGACCTCAACATAGGAAAAACTGTTTGAATCCTTATGCCAGAACCTTATTCAGGGTGGGTGCTATAGAGACAAGAGTTTTCCATAGTATGTTGGTGGGATCCTACAGCCCCTTATATATAGGGTGCACCACTTGACCAGGGACAGCACAGTGTAAGGACTCCAGGACTGTATATCACTCTCCTGAATGACCTCCAGAAATAGCTCTAATGCTGTAGCTGTTCTCCTCGTCAACTCTTGGAATGCTTTGTAGTCTACAGATAAGGATGGACTACAATCAGCCGAAAAACCTCATCCACTGACAAAGATGATAAATGCAGCTGCATCTTGTGCTGGTCATCTTTTAGCTCCTCCTCTAGTCGCACCTTGGAAATTGGAGGCTTTGATGGTAGTTGAGTGGAGGGAACCTCCTTTGAAGGCTGAGGTTGAGGCAACCAACGTCTCAACTCATAGGCTCCGACTCTGTGGGTGCTCCAGGGCTGGAGCACCCACAAAGCAGCACCCCATCCACCCCTGTCCCAGCTCACCTCTGCCTCCTCCCTTGAGCGTGCCACTTCTCCCCCAGCTCCAGTGGACAAGGGGGAAATGCAGCAGCTCAGAGAAGAGGCGGGGCCAGGGAAGGGATTTGGGGAAGGAGTCCAATATGGGCAGGGAGGGAGTGGAGCAGAGGTGGAGTCAGGGCAGGAGCACTTACCAGTGCCTGGAAACATTGGCGTCTATGCCTGAACTGTGGCTGAGGTTGTTCTGTAGGGACAGGAAAGGCGACAGGGTGCCCAATAAAGCCAAGGTAGGTTGGCCAGCCTATGTCACTGGAGGCCAGCAGCGGGGACTCCCTGGAAGAATATCCCTAGAATGGGATCTATGCCTAGAGTGTTAGAACTCCACCCTGGAATCCCATCAAGGAATTATCGGAGATCAGTGTCTATAGCCCAAGTATGGTAATGGAGATTGCTCCCTGCTCCTGGTTGACTCAGAAGATGAAAATTAATAAGCGTCTAGTGAAGGCAGGGCGGTATCAGATGGAGTAGCTAGAGGAATAACCTCAGACGATATCTCCCATACTGAGTGACTTATGCACCAAAGTCTGTATCAGTACTCCTGACTACCACCCACCAAGCTGAGGGAAAAAAAGCAATTGAGGGTCAGGGTGTCATTAAGTCCTTAGCTGCCCTACCTGCCTGTAGCACCAACAGTACAGAGAGAAAACATCAATAATCACAGGGACAGTAACAAACAAGTAGTCAAAGGCATAGTCAGTACCAGTTCTTTGAGCACCAGGACAGTCAGTGCCAGTAAAGCTGAGAGTGGACAGACTGTATTGAAGCCAGACTGGACAGAATTGAAGTATTGGCATCATTGTGGCTATACTGAATCAAGAGGTGGCAGTTCCCAGAGGGCTTAGAAGAAGGTGGCTTGGTGCTGAGTGTATGCAAGTTTTTTGCTTATTACAAGAAGTCCAGGTTTGTAGGCTAGACAGGCACCAGAGCAGTCAGTATTAAGACTTCAAGATGCTCTTTGTTCAGTCCCTTCAAACTCCATTATCTCCATGCACGAATACAAGATTATTTGGGCCTGAAGAATTTGGGTGTGGGTTAGTATGATTTGAGTTTCATTAGCCCATCAAGTTCCCACACTTCAAGTCAAATAATTAACTCTCGGAAACTCAACCTAATTAAAAGCTGCATATGTTATAGCAATCCTACTCATACTTCATAGAGTTTCACCCCAAAAAGAATGAAAGTACTATGCAAGAATAAAACTCAAATAGAATCTTGCACCATTTCATACATACACACACACACACCTTATTTTCTAGTTTTTTTGGTAAGAATAATATTGTTCCATCAAATGCATGTGTCCTCCCAATAAACTCTTCATGCTGAAAAAGTAAAGCTGAGCGAAGACGCCGAGCTTCCATCTGAGGATTATAGTCAATATGGTATTGATATAAAGCCCATTGTGGACGAGATGTCAACCGAAAATGGTTCGTACTTAATCTTATTGTGGTACCTGAAGTACCTAAAATGACAAAAAATAGCTAGTTATAAAACTTTTTTCAAATGTACAGCATTTCAACAACTTTGTACTTTTAAATAGAGACAATCCACCCCAAAATTTAATTTTTAAACTTTTTCTGAACTGTTTCAACTCTAACAACTATGGAAACCATGCAAGTCCTCTTTCACACACATCCAGCAGGTGGCTGCTAGTGTCAAATTTCCATAAGATTCTATAATTCTATCACCTACTGCAGAAGTACCATATAGAATAAGAACAGCATCCAGTCTGGTATTGCATCACTTAAAGTAGACTGTAGGTGCTTCAGAGAAAGATGCTAGAATAAAGGACGTTTACAAATATGAAGAGACAATTCAGGGCACAGTCAACTTTAAACATTACAGTCCATTTAGGTCAAAACTGAACATTAGAATGAATTCTGGGCAATTAGATTTGTTAAGAATATCAAGTCAACATGCACCAATTAACTAGTAGCAGAGGAATACTAAAAATGACCCCTTGCATGTAACTGACGTTTAATTATCTGGAAAAGTTTGCAGAAGTTACCAGGGGAGAGAAGCACATTTTAGATAGCCCCTTTGAAACTACAACTTGTAGAGGACCAAGAGAAAAACTAAACAAGCAAGTTCCGGTGATTTAATGTCAATAAATGACTGTCAAGTTTTTAGCTAAAAGAGACCCTCAATAAATGTGCAACAAAAATATGTAATAGAACCAACAGAGACATCCTCAAATGAAAATGTCTTGTTCCTGCTGAAACACTTAAAATTTAAAACCCTTTGGAGCAAGGTCACTTTTTTCTACTATTTCTTCCCCCATCTTTTACGGCAATCCTAATACAATGAAGTCCTGGTCCCTGATTTGGCCTTCTAGGCGCTACTGAAATATAAATAATCCTAGTTTAACAAAGGTTGAGACAAAGCCAATAGCAACTAGTACACTATATTTCTACAAGCATATTTTATATTTGAAACCACAATTTTAACTTACCTGTTTTTGAGTCTTTAACATGTTCTATGGCTTGCCGTGTATTTACCCCAAGGTCATAGAAATCTCTGCGACGTCCACCCCTATCTGCTAATGACAGTTCCTGGAAACCAACTGAAATATCATGTCCTGGAATTTTGGGGAGGGGGAAATGAATATAAATCATGATAAAATTAACTAATTTATTAAACCATTACAATGTGAAATACAAACAAAAGAATGCTGAGGACTTTTAAGAACTGAACCCTTGAACAGAAGAAGCCAGAGCAGTTGCTATAGCACAATCTGAAAGAGCCTCAAGGTTGCCTCAACTCAGAACAATGGCATTATAAAAAAATCTGTAGCTATTTGAGATGTATTTTACAACTCTAAAGTACTACAGGGCTACGGGTTAGACTGAGACAGGTATTACACAGAGCTCAAATAGCAATGAAGAGAGCTAGATATACTTTAAATCCCAATTTTCAACATCTTCATTATTTCATTTGGGATTTAATATTATTTGTTAAAACTTAATTTCAATTGTGAAATATGCCAAATTTCAAATCAGGTTCTCAGATTTTTTCCTGTTACCCATTGCATTTCAACAAAATATTTAAAGGAAAAAAAATTACTTGTAACTTGAGTTTTCAAATGATGTCCGCACTCATACTATAAACTCGAAACTCATTCAGAGAAATATGGCAGGTGTCTGAGGCCCCCTGAACTGAGGTAGATCCATTCTACTATTACAAGAACTCCATTATCTTGTGGTGTAATTGCCTGAAGGCTCATGTGTCGCTAATTGGCTGTACTTCCAGGCCCATATGCAGTATCTACATGGAGCCAATGTGCTACCACTTTCTTCTTTCTGTACGCAGCCAAATAAGCCTGCTTTGTGTAGTACTAGTATGCCTTAAGATCTCCTGGGAATGAGCGTACATCTGGAATCTGAAGAGCATGAACCTCTTTGAGCAGTGATATCAAACTGGCTACATCAACCTCTTTTGGGGGCATATATAGAGATTAAGTGTTAACTTCTAAATTCAGTAACACTTTAAAAGAATTTCAATCTAATTTGTATAGTTATTACAACTACAGCTGCACGTGCAAGTTGTCAAAGAGAAGAAACTGTAGTGGTTCTAGAAGCGTGTTGCAACATTTCTACCCTCCTCCTCAACCAAGCAATGCTGAAAGAAAGTCATATGGTAACTTGTGCATTTAAAACACTATTCTAATGTAAGTATGTACTAAGGCAGTCAATTAATGGCAGTTAACGCATGCGATTAACTCAAAACAAATTAATGGTTTGTTTTTAACAAGCTTTAAATCACACACCTCATGACCCTATCCCATAGTATGTGAGCAATTTGGTAGAGCTGGTTAAAAACCTGCCAGGGGGAGAGAGGAGCCCAGCGCCCCCCCCCCCCCCCAAAACGCCTGCACCATCCCCTCTCTGCTGGACAGGTCCAGTCTTAGGGGTCGGCAAGGGGGCCACCACCCAGGGTGCCATGCTCATGTGGTGCCACTGCATGCCTCCAGTGCAGGGGTGCCCCCCTCCCCTGTTGTCCTGCTCCACTGCTGCTCCTTCCCCCTCCCCCATGGAGCCGCCCCAGCCAAGCTACTCTAGACCGATTAAAACTGAGATTAATTGCAACTATTTTTTTAAACTTGTGATTAATCATGATTAATTTTTTAACTGTTTGACAGCCCAAGTATTTACTAATAATTTAGGATAGAAAAAATGGAACAAGTAAAACAGATATGTAAATATATTCCATTTCTTAATCACATGAAATTCCAATCTGCAGGGAGGGACAGATCAGTGGTTTGAGCAGTGGCCTGCTACACCCAGGGTTATATGTTCAATCCTTGAAGGGGCCATTTAGGGATCTGAGGTAAAAATCTGTCTGGGGATTGGTCCTGCTTTGAGTAGGAGGTTGGAGTAGATGACCTCCAGAGGTCCCTTCCAGTCCCGATATGATATGCTATAAAAAACTCTCAACTGGCAAAACCAATTAAAACCATGTGCTCTGAAAAACAGCTTCTTATACAGAGCTTTCAATCTCCACCATCTGCCAAAAGTAAGGAGATACACTCAGGAATATTAATTCTATGACAGCAAAGACAACTAGAGCCCGGCTGTAGAATAAGCAGGACTCAACAGTAAACTTTGCTTTCTTTATCTAGCTCCATCAAAGTTCAAGCTGTCTGAGGAATAATGTGCCATTAGGAGACCACATCAGAAAAAATTTCTGTACTTCAGATTTAACTAGTTATTAATCTGATTTTGAAGAAAATCCATCAGAAATGCCATCCTGAATATATATTTAATTATCTTAGTTAAATCATTAAGTCTTCTAAATACTTGTTCTGTAGGCAATAACCTTCACTTCCTGATCCCCTTCATCTCACCTTGTGGAACAATAGGAGCTCCTCTTTGTCGTCCACGGCCAACAAATTCTCCCTCTGATGGTGGTTGTGGTTGAGGTTGCAAAGGTCTAGGTTGCACATAGCTAGGTGGCTTCTGACCCTGCAAAGTCCACTACACTTAGGAACAGCACTCACTGATATCACAAAACACCCTGTACTATCAAATGAAGTCACTAGAGGGTCTACCGCATAGCCAAGTTCCTATGATGGTTATTTAATATAGTGTGACATATTAACCTAAGTTACCACAAAGTTATTCAGTAAAATTACTCATTCAGTTTGGAAGACAACACTACACAAATAGCATGATTATTCTGCATGAAGCAGTGCTGTATCTAACTATCACTGGTCAACTGAAGCTGGCTTCAAGCTGCTCTCCACCATGTCCTCTTTATTTTTTTAAAAAAAAAATAAAATAAAAAAGCTCCTGCAATTATTGCAATCTGAGGAACACGAAATGCAACTCCTGGCCCCCAAAGATACTACAGAAATACCACAAAAACTACAGGGAAAAAGCCAGTTGACTCTGCAGAAAGAAAGCCTTTTATACCTAACACATTTTAGAATAACCATGTATATATATTTTAGTGCAACTCATCAGGAGGCAGCATCTTCTGCGTTCCATATACTGCTGAATACAGCACTCAAACTCAGACATCTGAGGGAGCCTACCTGTTCTCATGGAAAGCAATTCCTATCTATGAAGTTAAGCACACAGCCAAACTTCTCAGGAAGGTACAAAGGTCATTAGCAAGACAATGACGCCTACACCCACAAAGCTTTAAAGGAATATACCACCTTTACTGTGGCAGTGCATTTGCTTATCAGTCATGTGAGGCAAAAACAGGTTTGATTTGAAATGAAGCCCTTGATACATATACAACTATATGGGAAGCAGACAACTCTGAATTTTAATATTTAAAAATATAGATGTGCTGGATCTGAAAAATGAATACTCACAGAAGCTGCTCCTACAGGAGGTACAGCCATTTGCTGGCCACGAGCTCTTCCTCTCGCTCTAGCTCTAGCTCTTCCAGTCATTGTGTTTTCTAAGAAAAACCAGCTATAGTTATAGGACACAATCCTCAGTTTTTTCATGACAGTATAATTTTTAGCAGAGGGTTTTGTTGTTTTTGGTCTCTTGTTCAGTATAAGAGAAAAATTAATCTAGCTAGATTAGCCCAGGCATTGTGCTCTAGGGCCCTGTTTACATTACTATTTTTTTTAAGATTTTTTCTGTTGCCACGAAGGGGATCCCTACCTTAGTTAAGGTGATGGCAGCTGCCAGAATTCTCAGTAGTGTATTATACAGCTGTGCTTTGATGCAATCCTACAAACATTTAAACACACGTAACTTTAGCAACTAAGTCTAACTAAGTAAAGTTACGCATGCTTAAGCGTCTGAACCAGGGATCGGCAACCTTCGGCCCGCAGTAAGCCCCCTGCCAGGCTGGGCTGGTTTGTTTACCTGCTGCATCTGCAGGTTCAACCAATCGCAACTCCCATTGGCCACAGTTCACCATTCCAGACCAATGGGGACTGCGGGAAGCGGTGTGGGACAAAGGATGTGCTGGCTGCGGCTTCTCGCAGCCCCCATTGGCCTGGAACGGCAAATTGTGGCCAATGGGAGCCATGATTGGCCGAACCTGCGGACGTGGCAGGTAAACAAACTGGCCTGGCCCGCCAGAGGGCTTACCCTGGTGGGCCACGGGCCGAAGGTTGCCGATCCCTGGTCTGAACAATAAGCAATGCATTTTATTTATTTATTTTGTGTGAAAAGTTATGGTTTAGGCAACTCGGATGACAGCTTCCGCAAACTACTCCCATAAAAAACAAAAAACAAACAAAAAAACCTGTTAGAGAACATTTTAAAATTTTGCAAAGAAGTTAAACAAGCAAAGCACTTCTGAGCAAGACTGAAATTGGCACGGTTGAGTAAGGAATATACTGAACATTGCACAGAATTTTGACTGGTTTCTCAAACATGTCCAACTGCTTCCAAGAGTTACATACAGCTAAGTTACACTGAACAGCCCTAGTTCTCTTTATGATATGTAACTATGAATTTGTAAGCTTGGACGGAGAAGAAAATTTTCAATTGGCAACCGCATAGTCTATATACCAGAATTCACAGAAGAAGTGGAGTATATGACACCATGAGACACTTTACTCAATTGTAAGTCAGTGCTCAACAAATAACTTTTAAATAATTTTCAGGCTTACTGAAAAATGGCCTAAAAATCCAGGTGTTTTTTAAACTGAGCAGCTGCAATGCCCCATATTAGTCTCCTTAAAAAGCATGGTATTAACTAATATATCATCCATCATCATAGCAGTCAAGCACTTTATAAACACAGTCTGCTAGTATTCTAACATATTAGTAATTGAGGGTTACCATTCGTCCAGATTTTCCCAGACATGTCCAGCCTTTGGGGTTAAAATTTGTAAATATCTAAAAATGTTCAGGATTCCAGCCCCCCAATACAGAGAGCTCGGCACAACTGACAGGGCGGCTCCGGCAGCCAGAGCCCCTCCTCTGCTTTCCCCCTCTTCTCCCCTGCAGCTTCAGATCACCTCCTCTGTTCCCAGCGTGCCGCAGGATAGGCCTGAGAGTCCCGGGGGTCTGTCTGGGGGCAGGGGTGTGGATAACAGTCTGGGCAGTCAAGGGACAGATAGGCGAGTAGGGTCCTTTGAGGGGCAGTTAGAGGGGGGTCTCAAGAGATGGCAGCCAGGGGATAAGGAACAGGGAGGGTTAGGTAGGGGGTTGGGTCCTGGGGGGCAGTTAGGGGCAGGGGTCCCAGGAGGGGGCAGTCAGGGGACAAGGAGCTGGGAGGTTGGATGCTCTGAGGGGGGCAGTCAGAGGGTGGGAAGTGGGAGGGTGTGCATGGGGGCAGGGCTAGGGCAAGGCTCCCCTCCCAATCCTCTTTGTTGACTGTTGAAATATGGTAACCCGACCTGTATTAGTTATTTGTTCAGCTTAGAATCTCCCTCTGAGAAGCAATCCCTAATATCACAAGATGTTTGAAAGAGGCAGCCTTGCAAAAGAATGCCCCCCTCTGGAACAGAATTTATTTACATTTCAGTCCCCGTCCCCTCCGATTTCCCTGCAGCAAACAGCTTGTTCCCTGTTCTAGCCCCAATCCCTCTCCGCAGGCCGTAGCCCTAGTGCTCCCCCCGCAAGGAGCTCCGCTGCCCCAGCCCTAGCAGCCCCCTCCCCACACTAGGAGCTCCCCACCCACAGTACCGCCCCTACTTAGCCCTAGGGATTCACCGTCTCCTCACCCACAGGGCTAGTGACCCACTCGTCCCTACCCCGGGCTCCTCCCTGTTTGCTCAACCCCCAGTGAACAGAGTACCCCCCATGCTTGCTAGCACTGCCAGACCCCATTCCCTACAACCCACTCCTCACCCTGCTGCGCAGCCCTAGGCCTTTCCCCTTCACCCAGCTCAGGCAGCCACCCGCCTCCATTTCTCCAGGACTAGGGTGCATAAGCCCCAACCGAGGCAGGGGACCTATTGGCATCTGACTGCAGGCAGCAGGTAACCCCAAGCAGGCTCCTTCCGCCTCGCTGTCAGCGGGAGAATGACTGTTAGTACCTGCCCATCACTTCTCCTCACGCGGCCAGAAGAAGCGCTCCGGCCCTCCCAACGGTTATCACGGCCTCCTCACTGGAGGCGAGCAAAGTGAGGCTCACTCCGCCGGCTGCCCCACCTCCTCCTGCCGCTTCCTTAAGGACAGCTGAATCCGCCTCCGCCGCTTCCACGAATTAGACGAGGGGTTTCTCCGTACCCGTCGGGCTCATCTCCTCTCTTGGCAGTGCAGAGCCTGGGGATTCATTTCCCGAGCGAATGTGCACATCACGTTGAGAGAGTGAGGCGACGCCACCTTCGTGCAGTGAGAGCGGCGCGTGGCTCCGAGAGAGCCGCAGGCGGGCTCGCCTCTGATTGGACTGCGACGCCGCGAGTGCCCGCCTCCCGGAGAGCCGAAAGCGACACCGCGTTTCCGAAGATTTCCGAAAGGGGCTAGCGGGTGCGCCCGAAGAGTTTCCAGACGGGGTGGTAGAGTCGAGGCTGCCGGAGATTTCCGAATGGGGCTGGTGAGGGAGCCGAGAGTCCCGGGAGGCGTCGGAAGGCTCTGGCCTGTTGGCTTCCCAGGGGCAGAGCTGGACTTGGGTTCCGAAAGTGGGGACCACGTGTTAATTTACGTGTTGGGTGCAGCTCCCAATGCAGAGTTATTATTATTTGATCAAATTAATTACTTTGTATTATTATTTAATGATCAGCCACTTAATTATTAATCAACTGTATTAATGCATAATCAGGTGGCTAGTGTTACTATTAACAGTTAACCCTATTATATCAAATAGTAATGCCGTCCTGGCAGATATTTCTTCTGCCTAGCAATCATTTTGGAGAGTATGTGGGCCAGATTTACCAGAGGCATAAATGAAAAACTCCAGTGGAGTTGCATCTTCTTTTTCCCCATTTTTCTAAATTAAAATCAAAGCTTAATACATATACTGGCCCTGTTCTCTACTGCCTTGCATCTTCTGTGGAAAGTGATGCTTGAGTATTGGTGAGGGCATAAGAACAGCTATACTGAGTCAGACGAATGGTTAATCTAGCCCAGTATCCTGTCTTTTGACACTGGCCAATGCCAGGTGCTTTAGAGGGAATGAACCGTATAGGTAATCAAGTAATCGTTCCCCGTAGCCCATTCTCACCTTCTGGCAAACAGAGGTTAGGGACACTTCTGAGCATGGTTTTGCATCCCTGCCCATTTAACATCTAAATGAACATAACATAAAAGTATGTGACTTGGCAGTTCTTTGGACTTTTTAACTACAATTTTAATCTTTGTGAGCAATGCAGCAAAACATTTGCTGAAATCAAAGGATAAAACTCTGAAGGCACATCTTTCAGAAGAAAATGACATAATTTGGGTTATTTTACCCCCTAAATTTCCATTTTACGGATGACATGGCTTCATAAATGGTTTGGTTTCTATGCTACTAAAACCAATTACAGGGACAATAAATACTATGACAGAAGAGACGAGTAAAATATTAGAGTAATGGTTTAGGGATGTAAGTATATGTGTGTGTAAGAGAGGAGAGTTTGTGGGTTAAAGGGTGGCCCCGCCATCTGTATTTTGGAAAATAAGCATTATACAATTCTGCCAGAAGGTGGAGCAATGAAACAAGAAATAAATGCTTGCGGGGCCACTTCAGTGAAAGAACTGTTCCTCAGATCTTATAATTATTATTAACATCTACAAAAATGCTACTGAAACTAGGATTATATTCTATACTCATTGAGGTCGATTCTGGAGTGAAGGACTGCTAGTTAAGAAACTAGAATAGCCTCCTGGGGTTTCCCTCCTGAGCTTCTCTGAATGCCTTACAACTCCCAGTTAAGGGATGTGCTGGGCATGGGAGGGAGAGTGGCCAGAGAACTCTGGCTATCAATGTTCTGGGTGGCCCTGCAGCCCACAGGAGCTGGGCAAAGCTGACAAATTAGAGCAGGCTGAGAATTTCGGAGGCACAAACATGGCTTGGGGTTGTGTACATCAGGAAATTTGTAGGCATAATTATACCAATATAACTCCCTGCAAGGACATTCCTTTTCCAGGATAAGATTGTCCAAAAGAAGAGTTAAACTGATATAATTATGCCAGTAAATTTCACCAGTGAGACAAGCCCTTAGAAACACAGATGAAAGGTGCAGCACAGATTCTGGATGATTGTGCGTGGGCCCAATCTTTAGCCATCTAGCAGAGCTCAGGTAAATGGAGCTGGAGGAATGGCATCTAAGTTCCCTCTAAACTGCACGGCCACGCAACAGGCTATTAAAGGCCATGCAGGCAGGGAGAGATGCCCAGAGTGCCGCGGCCGCGGAGAGGCGCCTCTCTCCAGGCCTCAGTCTTGGAGCTGCTGCTGCCGGGGAAAAGCATCTCTCCCCCAGCCCCAGGCTGCTGCAGCAAGAGTCGGCTGGGGGAGACTGTGGAATCTCCATCACTGGAGATTTTCAAGAACAGGTTAGACAAACACCTGTCAGGGATGGTCTAGATAATACTTAGTCCTGCCATGAGTGCAGGCAACAGGACTAGATGACCTCTCGAGGTCCTTTCTGGTCTTGCAATTCTATTATTTCATTTTACCAAACAGTTTAGTTTTAACATTCAGATTGAACTTCTTTGCTCCAGAATTGTCTGCTACCACTTGACACATAGTAGGTCTGAGGAATTAACATGGGTATGTAATTATTATAGACACAAACAGATTTCCTATACCAAATATATGAAATCCAGTATGTCTTTATTTGGTGAGGGTGGACACATGCACACACACACATACTAATTCACGCTCATTTTCTATCATCCAAACACTTATTATAATTACTAATTCTGTAAAAAGGGAGCAGAGTTGTCATATAGATAAACAAGATGGAGGTATTACAGGAATGGGAGGCAGGAGATGTATTTTCAGAACAGTGTGTATTTGATGCACAATTTGAATTATATCAGAGGGGTAGCCGTGTTAGTCTGGATCTGTAAAAGCAGCAGAGAATCCTGTGGCACCTTATAGACTAACAGATGTTTTGGAGCGTGAGCTTTCGTGGGTGAATACCCACTTCGTCAAATTTGAATTATGGTTAACAGGATTTGTACATCCAATTTCCAGTGCTCTTGGAAAGTGCTCTTCCCATTGTCCAGTTGCTATATAATAATACCTCAAAAACCGTCATGCATTTTTATTGTGATTTTCTCATTCACCGTCATCTTCTTGTATTGTTGTTTTCCAGGCAGCTTACCCAAAATCACAACTGTTTTGCATGAAACTTGCTTTTGACTTATAACATTGGAAAATAAATTAAATTAACACCTCACTGATCCTGAGTTCCAAATAAATATAGCAACATTTTGTACAAAAGCTAAGCTGGTTGCCTGGCTGGTCAATAGCTCTTATTTTTCTACAGTGTTGTCAGTCACTCTTAACAATACTGTATATTCACATTTCTTGCCACAGGGATGCTCAAATGAGGACAAATACAGAAGTTGGAAAGAAAAGCAGGCCACAATCTTATGAAATGTTAACACAATTCAAACTCAGAACATAGGAAGCAGGCCTTGCACCATAGATACTATACATTCTCTAGTAGATCAGAAATACACTCATAATTACCCCATTCAGTTACTAATCCTCAACCTCTTATTTATGAGTATGCACTCTGATATAGACACATTGCACCTAGCAGAACTAACAAATCTCATGACTAGGAAGTGAGCACTCCTGCAGGGGAGTCATAATTGTGTCCAACTTTTCTCCATTCCTTGTGTATAGAAATTGGAGGCCTATACAACCCCCCTTCTCAACTGCCCAATCAGATCAAGCCTTAAATAAATCAGCCTGCAAACTATAATAGAGCAAGGATCTGGGGTTCTTCTCCCATTTAAAATTTTGCAGTTGACTTCAATGGGTACAGGAATTGGCCCCTCTCTCTACTGTCCTTTCCTCTTCTTATCCCAAGCTGTAATGGGTACGTGGGTTAACAAAGACAAAACAATATTCATTAATTTCTCTGTTTGCTTGGTTTAGACTGTGACTTGTCTCCATATTCAATTTTGGATTATTTATAATTGAGGACAGGAT
The DNA here is from genome assembly GCF_003597395.2 of Chelonoidis abingdonii. NCBI lineage: Eukaryota > Metazoa > Chordata > Testudines > Testudinidae > Chelonoidis > Chelonoidis abingdonii. The sequence continues at coordinate 12,142,734 of NC_133790.1, read as the reverse complement.
AGCAGCCTACTTAGGAAACCAAATTTTCTTTTATAAATTAAAAAAGAAGGCACTTAAGATGTCCAGGCTAAGAGGGAGTATCACTATACAGAGAAAGTTACAGTACTGCCAGCATGTAGTTTTTATTAATCAAATCTAAATCTGGATAAATATTTAACTCAGCACATATGCTTATGCAAGGCATGTTAACTGCTTTTAAGAGCACTGATTACTGCGTGCCATAGGCTCTTTACCCCAGTGGGAAATTTTATTACTTAGTTGCCTGCAGAACTCTCCAGACGGTCAGAGGATTAAAGCTGCAGAAACATGACATGGAGATTGTCTTAGATCAGCACTATTTAAAAGGTAAACAGAAAGAATATAAAGATCTATTCACAGCCACTTAAGTGACATGAACTAGGGGAGAAAACAGAAGTGTGTGAGAGTAAATACTTTTTTTTTTTTAATTCACAAATAAACATAGGCATTTGACATACTAATTGTAACTTTAAAAAAAAAATCCAAATTAATCACATTTCCTGGCAGATCCTAATTAATTTTAGTTGCAAATTGTTATCAGTTTCTGAATCAATTCATTGCTTTCCTATGGCAATCCTTTTTGAATAAATAAATAAACATCAGCAAATCAGCCCCCTAATTCTTACTCATGCGTGGTTTGTCTTGAAGACAAGATAATTAGCACCTAATGAAAGATATGTGGCAATTTGGTTTTGACCATCTTTCTGATTTGCTCAGATGGCTGATGTTTTACTGATTCAAGTCTAGCTATAGTTGTAACTCTAAAGATAACAACAGTCACGGGAAACTTATGAATGGCAATGTACCAACTGCAACTGGTGCTGCAAATGTTTAGTTCTGGCTGGTTTTGAGTAGAAATGAAGAGGAACATGACATTTTGAAAATGGCAGCTTTGGGGAAGTTCCTATTCTAATTTTGGTATTTTGCCAAAAAATCCAACTCCAGTACTTAAACACACCAAAATATCATATATGAAAAAGTTGTTTCACAGATACTTGGCTTGAATTTTGCTTTGATGTTTGTCTTTCCCATGATGCAATTGTTTTTGCCGTCTGTCTCCTGTTGCTACAATAGGCCATTTCCCATATATGTCATCTCCAAAGGGGAAAAGATTGCATGGAAACAGAACAAAGAAAACAGAACAAAAGAAAATAAAGGAATTTTCCAAAGGCCCATTTGATATACAAGTATAAACAGGAAAACGATGCCTGGGGAGTCAGGAATTGAACTAGCAGACAGCTGTTAAATTGTGTTGTTAGCAGCACTTTGGGATACAGAATTGTGTGATATGAATGCATACAGTGAACACACATTTCACTATCTTTCTGATGACATTCAGGTGTACTGGAAACTACCATTGAAACAATCTGCATGTTTTGCCTTCAGATTCTTTTAAAGATATCAGTGCAAGAGTTCTGAAGTCCAAACTTCTGTGCACTCTAGCACCAGAAGGCAAGACACCCCAATGTATCTAAGAAGGAATCTCACTTGTCAGGAGTGTTGTACCTGTAATGATGCAAAAATATATATGGCCCAATTTTCAAAAGAACTCAGCACCCCAATTAGGGCCAGATTTTCAAAAGAGCTTGGCATGTTGGTCCTGAGCACTTTTGAAAATCTGGTCACAAAGGGAGACACTGGGTGCAGAACACTTTAGACATTCTGGCTCCTATTGTGAGTGCTGCATGCTTGAAAATGTGGCCCTGAGCTCCTTTGAAAATCTGGCTTACAGCACTTTTACACCTTATAGATTTTAAAACCAGAAAGGCAAGAGACAAATGCCAGGCTTTAAGAGTGACTCTCACTGTTTAACACCAGAAAAACACAGGAAATGGTTACTTATATCTAAGGGCTTGTCTACAAGGAGCAGTAATGCAGACTACCGGAGTGTGATTTCTAAAGCACACTAGAAAGTTGTGCATTAATTGTCCATGTAGACCATAGGTCGGCAACCTTTCAGAAGTGGTGTGCTGAGTCTTCATTTATTCACTCTAATTTAAGGTTTTGTGTGCCGGTAATACATTTTAACGTTTTTAGAAGGTCTCTTTCTTTAAGTCTATAATATATAACTAAACTATTGTTGTATGTAAAGTAAATATGGTTTTTAAAATGTTTATGAAGCTTCATTTAAAATGAAATTAAAATGCAGAGCCCCCCGGACTGGTGGTCAGGACCTGGGCAGCATGAGTCCCGCTGCAAATCCACTCGAGTACTACCTTTGGCACACGTGCCATAAGTTACCTACCCCTGATTGTAGACGCTGCTGGTGCACTCTAAAGATTCCCCTGTGCCTAGACCGCTTTATCATAGTTTGAAACAGCACTACATGAGAGTGCACCAGGGAACATTACAAGGAGATTATTCATTACAGTATATACTGCTGTAATGAGTAATGTATATAATATGTATTATTCATGACAGTATGTGCAAAGAGAGAGCCCTGGAAAAACCCTGATTTTTGGACCTCTACATGAAACTCAAAAATTGCTAAAAATAAACCATGAAAAATAACATTAATCAAACCCAAAAGAAACAGAAGCCCTAATTATATTTCAGCAGCTTTTTTATTCTGGCATCATACAGTATATGGCACAGAAAACAATACATTAGTCCAAAAAGAAACTGGACATATTTCAGGAGAGAGAATCTAGTTAGTATTTTAGAGTTTAGATAAGGTGACATAGGTTGATTGCTGCTCGTTTGGCAACCTGATTACATCTAATTGTCTTCTGATTGACCTGAATATTCCTGCATTGTGCAACGAGATTGGGTTATACCATTTAGTGCAGGATTTAAAAAATGCCATAGTTTAGCTTTTTACAAAATACTATAAAACTTTGTTCACAGTCAAGTAAGTGCTTTTGTTGTTGTTGTTTTGTTCAAAGCCCAGCTGCAAGCCTGGAGCATTTCTCATAAATATCAGGAAGTACCCAAAGCCACAATCAGGATAGCTTTAAAGCTGTAATGTACAGTGAATTTGGTTACATGACAAAGGTAATGGTAATTGCTGAAGTATGTTTTCTTAAGTTGCAAAATCAGTTTTGAAATGTTTTCTTTGAAACCCCCCCAATGCCATACATGAGAATGAGTGGACTTGCAGAGCAGCATTTGCTTGTGACCAAAGTAATGGATTTGTGCATTGATGTCAGATATTTATATGTGGCCCAATCTTGCCACTGCTCTGTGCACAGGACTTCCAGTGAAGTTGTTAGGCTCATAATCAAGATTCTTGGGACTACCCTAGCAAGTGAATTAATAATATTTGTAATTAGATCCAGTCCAAGATTTTTGCAGATCATTGGGTGAAGTTTTGGTTTATCTATGTTACGCTTCCAATGGAAAAACCAAGCACACAAACCAAGTGTTGTAGAAATGTAATATACTGAGATATGAGAAGTGTGGTGATAAATGTAGAATAAATGCCTAGATATCATAAACTGATAGATTAAATAGAAGAACACTGCATTTCTGGCTTTCTAAAAATACACAGAGGGTCTGGTTTGGCCTCTGTGAAAGGAGTAATGGAAGAGCATAACTGTGCCTGGCCCACACATTTCTACATGTATGGTGGACCTGCCATGGCTCCCGTACACAACTCCCTGAGTAATTCATTTCTTCTAAATGAAGTAGATTGCATAACAGGAGCTTTCTTCAGGCTGTTAATAGAAAGAATTAAAATCACCATTTTCTGACCTTCCTCAAGGTGGATGCCACTGAAATCTTGCACCACTCTTTCCACAAAATGTAGTACTTAGCCACAGTTCTGTTGCCTTTTCCATGTAAGTGATCCAGTAAACATATTATATAGGAGGACTTGTGGCACCTTAGAGACTAAGGGCTTGGCTACACTTGCAAGTTGCAGCACTGGTGAGGGGGTTACAGCGCTGCAACTTACTCGGTGTCCACACTTACAAAGTTCAGTCAGCGCTGCAACTCCCTGGCTGCAGCGCTGGTTGTACTCCTGGTCTGCTACGGGTGTAGCGAATCCAGCGCTGGTGATGCAGCCGCTGTTCATCGGTATGTGGACACTTCACCAGCGCTGTATGCCTCCAGGGTATTAAGAGGTATCCAGAATTTCTTCTACAACAAACCGCAAGGTACTACCCCGGACCACCAACACAGCACTGCTCTTCTCAACGAGGATGCTTGAGCCGAAGGCACGTGGATAGTGCACGGCTGTTTGCTTGAGGAGCAAACAGCACCTGGCAGGGGGGAGGAGTCCGTGGAGAAGCGCTTTCTGGTCTGAAACCCTTTTACATTAGAGTGATTGAGAGGGGGCTGGGGAATGGCCAGAATTTGCCAAGGCAAGGAGCTCATAGTGTCTGCTCCAAAAATCCGCTCTCTCGTTCCCTGACGCTCCCTGTCACACTCCATCCCCCCCCCCCACGCCCCACTTTTGAACTGCAAGAGGGGCTGTGCACAGAGTTTGTCTGCTCCAAAATCCGCTCTGTCTCCCGACGCTCCTGTCACACTCCACGCCACCTCCCGCTTTTGAGACTGCAGGCAGGGGCTGTCACAGTGTTCTGCTCCAAATCGCTCTCTTCTCTATGTTCATCTGTCTTCCCCACGCTCCCTGTCACATCCACCCACCCCCTCTTTTTGAAAAGCACGTTTGAGCCACGTTGCAACACTGGGATAGCTGCCCAATGCACACTCCACGCGCTGCAAATGCTGCAAATGTGGCCACACTGCAGCGCTGGTAGCTGTGAGTATGGCCACACTGCAGCGCTGTTCCTACACAGCTGTACGACCACAGCTGTAACTCCCAGCGCTGCACATTTCCAAGTGTAGCCATACCCTAACAAATTTATTTGAGCTTAAGCTTTCGTGGGCTACAGCCCACTTCATCGGATGCATGGAATGGGCCATCTTGATTATCACTTCAAGTTTTTTTTTCTCCTGCTAATAATTGCTCATCTTAATTAATTAGCCTCTTAGACTTGGTAGGGCAACTCCCACCTTTTCATGTTCTTTTTATGTTATATATATCTCCTTACTATATGTTCCATTCTATGCATCCGATGAAGTGGGCTGTAGCCCACAAAAGCTTATGCTCAAATAAATTTGTTAGTCTCTAAGGTGCCACAAGTACTCCTGTTCTTTTTGCAGTTACAGACTAACATGGCTGCTACTCTGAAACCTCATATTAAATAGTTTTTCTTTTAAAAAATCAGTATTCAGATTTATTGCCACATTTGGTGATTTGTGTTTACTGATGATATTTTGCATATAACAAAGGAGAAAATGCAGCAATAAGAATTATAGACAAAAATAAAATTGTCTGTAAAGTTACAGAATATGTCCCTGATAATTCCAAACTACTTTTATATTATCAACAATATATTTCTTTAGCATCTTTCATGCAAGAAATTCAATATGTTTTATGACCATCACTTAAAGGCTTGTCACACTTTTTTAGGGGTAAGTACAAAAAAGACTGACCAGCCCAAAGTCGCACAGCAAATTCATGGCAAAGTCAAGAAAAGACTCATCATTTCCAGTCTTCTGCTGTAATCACTGGATACGAATCCCTGCCTTGTTCCGAGTGTTTTGGAGTTTAGGCTGTCTTCTCTTATGAGTTCCGCATGCAACTATGACTATTAATTCTATCATCCAGGAACAAATCAGACTTTCACAGTTCTGGCTTGCTTCTATGTTCTCTAGCCAGTCCCCATTACCAAGAAAACATGGCTCTTTTCACCTCCCAGTTACAAAGAGTTTGGAACAGGCTATCAGTAAAGGCAACAATCTGCAGTACTTAGTGATTGTGAATTCTGTCTTATCAAATAAGACACCTAACCATGTTTGAGAAGCATTAGGAATTAGGGAATCATTTACATACCCTTAATGATTTTTTGATAGGGTAGAAGAGATATAGGAGAGAAGGGAGCAGTCAAAGGCTGAAATGGACAGTATGTGTGTCAGAAAAGTACAATATCAAATATCATGGCAAATATTGCCAATGTTTTTCCTTTCCCCCCCAATATTTACAAGGTTGTTTTCATTTATGACAATCACAGGAGTGCAAATATCATCTATATTTTTTCTCTTACTTCCACAGTCTTCAAAAAGTAATAAAAATCAATTAGGTAACCAGGTAAGAATTTATAGCATTATGTCAAAGAAACTTAACTAATGTTAATCTTAAACTAATGAACCTCAAACTATTATTATTCGTATTCATTATTTGATGTCCACAGTCGTGTCCACGCTGTGCTAGATGCTGTCCAAACACATTTACAATCCCTGCCTCAAAGAACTTACATTCTATGGACGCCACCTTTCAAAGGCATCTGCATTGGTGGACCCTTATGACTGCACAGAACCCCAGTGAACTCAATAGGATTCCATGCAGATGTCAAAGTCCAACCATAAGGATCCTGTAGTATTTCAGTGATGACTAAGCCACATTTTAGGATCTAGACCAGTGTTTATCCATTTGTTTATCAATCCAGAGTTTTGAAAAACTTCATTAGATCATCTTAAAGCTTTTCCAATGACACTAAAGCAGGCTTCCTTGATGTTTGAATGTGGCAACCGGGTATTGGGTTTTTTTGGTCTTTACTTCACCCTCTCTATCATGATGGGATTCTTTCCATGGTGTATTGACTAACACTGCACATATTATTCCAGATGTAGTCTACACAAGTGCCTTACAGATTAAATGCATCACCTCTTTTATTTAGTATTCCATCCTTCTGCTAATACAATCTAGCATCCTGTTAGCCTTTTTTTGAACTGCTGATGATGATTTAAATTTTTACACCCAAATACCCAAGACTCAATCTTAGTTTTATACCCTTTGCATATAATGAATCTTTTTTTAACATCTCTAGTTTAGAATTAATCGATCATGATAATGTGATGCATAAACCAGTATAGTATAATTAATAGGGCTCAATCTCTAGTGCTATGTATTATGCATAAAGAAAGAACATTTGTCAACATGGCAAGATATCTCCCTTACATTTAAAATGAATTAAAAACTTGAGCAGCACACATTCAGCTAGTGCATGAGTTACACGAGTGTAAAAAAAAATCTGTATTGTTTTATTATAAAATGTTAAACACTAGATCTTGTCCTCAGGCACACTGGGGCAAGGGTGTCATTAGCAAAATTATTATAGGACTGGGAGCAAGAGCTCTGAGGATAGGAAATTACTATTATCTTACTGTTGCGTACATTAGCTCAGGCAGCATTGATTTTCTTGATGAGTTTTAGAAAAGTGCCTCTTCGCTGATTTGGTTGTCGATGCACTTTGAAGTTACCAGTTGCTACTCTGAAAGACTTACATTATTTGAAAACTATGATTCATGATTTTCAGGATTCTTTTAAGTAATTCTGAAATATGATTATATGCTGAGGCCTGATCCTGCAAATACTCATGCACATAAGTAACTAGTCATCTGAGTTGTCTCACTGAGTTCAATATCTAGCCCCTAGAATTAAGTCTTTACCCTTTTCCTTACTGAATTCATTGAGACTGCTCAGAAGAATAAAATTATTCAAGTTCCTAAGTGTTTGCAGGATCAGGCCCTTAGTTTGCATTTAGTGCATTTGTTCCACCACTCCCACATCAATTATGGATATTAAGGTAAGATGCTAAAAATGATATGGGTTTCTTTCCTTTAATGTGAAAAACAATTTCCATTACTTTAGGTTCATGATTCTGCGTGTTTGATATAAATAATTTATATTGTAAGTGAAAAAACACAGTTTGTGTAGAACCAGAGTAAATTGTGTCTAGCTTGCCCATAGCTGAAATTGGAAGGACATAAGTACCATAATGTTTAGGCTCCCCATGTAATTAACTTTTGGAAGGTCCTTTCTTACCTCTAACAAAGATCTTATTGTTCATTGTGTGAATTTAGTATTTCTAATAGAGGCTGGATTGACAGTGTTCTAGACTGAATGAGCACAGTCTGAGGAACTAAAGTGCAAACTTACTATACTGCCACACCAGTGGGCCAAATCCTGAGCCCATTTCAGTTTAGGATCTGACTTAATATGTCCATCCTTATCTAGATGGACCATCATTAGTTCAACTTGTTATACCAATATAATAAAAACCAGCAGGATCTTATTAAGAGGGATAAGGCAAAGATGCCACATTTATTGTAAATATAACAATAAAGCAACAGATAAAAATAAACAACATTGTTTAACCACTTATTCCTATTACTACTTATTCCTTATACACACACACACATATATATATGTATTCATTCACACAATCGTTCATTCAGGTTCTGTATAGGTGTTATAGTTACCAGCCTAGAAGTTGCTCATGCCAAGTTAGTGGTCAGGTATATTGGTCATGAGGATGGAGCTGAGTCTGTGTCAGATGCACCTGATGCTCCTGGAGGCTGGTAGCAGAGCCAGAGACTCAAAGTCCTCAGTCTTTAGAGCTCATTCTTATAGGAATTAATTCCTATGTTACTCTATGGGAGCTGTTTCACCCTGCTTTTGCTGACTCAATCAGCAGATGGCACATTCCTGGTGGCTTTACACTGTCCAAAGTTTGTGTTTTTCATCCTTTCAGATGATGGGGCGGATCTCAGTTTACCCTCCGGGGGTTGTCTGGTGGACCACTTGACGCAGTCTTCAGCCGATGGATATTCCCTTTCTAGGCTGGCACCTCCCTAACCATTCATGCACATCAAGCATTCATCAACATACATTCCATATCTTAACCATATTTTAATTTACTGTCTCCACCACTTTTGGGGTGTGTGTTAATTCATATGAGACTCCTGGCCCTGTAATCACAGAGGGTGGGGGTCTATTTGTTTACATTGTATCAATTACAGCTTAAGGCTAGCATAGTGTTTATATCAAGAACAATGTCAATTAACTTGTTTGTAAGTTTTACACAGTAATAGAGTATCTTTCACAAGACAGATACAATCAAAGTTTTCTGCAGACAGGAGCTTACAAGTTTTAACAGAAGAACTAAAAGATTTTTGTACTTGGTGAAATGGGGGGTCACTGTCACTTGGGGGAATCACTGTTAGTACCTTCTTTAATATCCCTACAAACTTCCGTGTCTCCTCAGTCTTTGGTCTCTCTGTCTGGATTATCAGCAAGGGTGCCAATTAGCTGGCGAGTATGGGGAGCTGTGATCTGCGCTCTGATGAGAAGTGAGTTCTAACCACCAAACTCATTTCACTGAAGGCACCATGACCAGCCCAAGAGAGATTAATCCACCACCAGCGCACACACTGTGGATATGTCTACACTGCATCTGGGAGTCAGCCTCTCAGCTTGGTTATACAGCGTGCTCCCTCTAGAATGCTAAAAATAGCAGTGTAGATGTGGCTTTGATGTTGCTGCTCCGGCTCTCAAGCCAATCCCATTCTCACCCACCTGGCTGGGGACTTGCTCCCCAGTGCAGTATGGACATTCCCTGTAGGTGCACAGGGCAATAGGAATTGGCAAACATAAACAGTCCATTCAATCTGGTAACCAGTTTCAGGAAATGGCCTGTTTCTGTATTTTCTAGTGTGCAACTGGTTGTCTGTAAAACTATGAGGCTCCTGTTGGCCATCTACAAATAATAACATAAATCAGCTACATCAGGTGTTTGGCCAATTGTGCACTAGGGTCAATGGGGGAGTAGGCTTAATACCATCTCCTGCTTACATAACCTCAGATGTGGAGCCCAATATCCCTTTTAATATCTCTTGTTGCTAGAAACTTCCTCAAGCATCACTTTAGAATGATAAAACAATTATGCAGTGAACATATTGATAAGTATGTGAGAGTGTTCTGGGGTTGTTTGGGAATATCTGTAGCAAGCTATGAAGGGTGGGCAAAGGGAACAAATCCCTGCATGCCAGCAGAAGGTGAGAACACAGACAGTGTTATGCTATTTTCTATGCTGTGTTCTATATGCAGAGACAGACGACAATCGGTTCCCAGAAACGTATGCCAGAAATGCCCACTAATTCAGATTTTGTTCTAGGAAAACAAAAGCCCATCCAGAATATGGAAAGAGGTGGGTTTTTTTCAAATGTTTTGCTTTATATTGATTTTTTTTCAGCCTCAAACATCCAGTTATCTCTAACCTGCCTATCAGATCACAGAGTTCTGTTACGGCTAGAGCAGCACTAGAAGGCACTGAAGTAGGTGCAGTCTATGTTCTCCTGCACAGCTGGTCAATGGAAAGTAGGAGGTAGAAACAAGGCTCCGCCCCTTCTGGGGACACTTGGCAGGGTGCAGGCCCTACATCTAGGAAAGCACAGAGATTGCAGTTGTGTCCAGTCCTCACTCAGGAAGCACTAGGTGAGGCAGGCTCACACACACACATCAGATGTGTGGTGCAGAGGCACATGATTAATGAATTTATCATGCACCTTTGGCCATCTCATATGCCTTTGACCACTAATTCTTTCTCCTCTAACCCCAAGACTATTTCCAACAGCACAAACATCTAAGTAACTTCACATGTTTGCTATTTTTTTAAATGAACCAACCACGAGATTGCTCCCTTCATTTTCATGTGAAATCACCTTACAGAAATTACAGCTGCCCCAGGCACGTGTTGGGCAACATGCAGTCCTGGACTAAGAACAGGACCTTTATGTCACTGGAAAGGGGAAATTCCTGAGACTCCCAATGAGATAACCAGCACTTGTAACCAGTCCTGGAAGGTCCTAAGTTGAAAGGCTTTTAAAGAAGTGACATTTTTTAGGTATGGGAAGTGTATTTTAGGTAATTCTGAGTTTTTAATGGTTCCTTTTGAGCCCTGCACAGTTGGACTCATGGTAACTAAGGCACCTGGCTTTACAGGTGAAGAGTCCTAATACAAACACTCTAAAACATTTCTAGCATAACTTGTCTGTATGGTGTGTGGCACATACATGGTGCCAGATGATGTGGTATGGCATAAAGGATCAGCATTCATTTGGGATGAGCTACATGACCAACTTGTGACTTTAGCACTTGTGATTAATGAGGCATGCCCATTCATGCTGATTGACCCAGAGTATTACACCATGCCATCACATATTCTCTCTCACACTCATATACATCAAGTAGGAATAAAATAGCCATCCTTCCCACCTCACAATTGTATGTATTGCTCTTTAATTAAATCTGTCTAGTTTGCCTATATCTTTCTGGTTATTAAGTGCCAAGAAATGAGTGAAGTCTTTCAGGGGCAGACTCACCAAGTAAGTAGAGGGAGGAACTATCTGAAAATTGTTCCATGATGTGAAGGTACAAACAGTCCAAAATTCCGTGGACCTCTTTTGCTGCTACACTGTACTGAATATTTTGATCTCAACTATTAACCTTCTGGTGTTACTAGTTTCCAGGTTCCTCCTTCCCATTGAATAGCTATGTCTTGCATTATATTTGCTCAGGTGTATTAGTTTGCATTTTTTCAAGGTTATTTTCCTCTTGTTATTTTCTGCCCATGTTTCTAATCTCTCTCTGTATCCTCTAGAACTTCCCAGCTGCAATCTGTGAATCTCATTAACAAGCTGTTTGCCTCTTTGTCCAGAATGAAGATGATAAACAAGACTGGTCAGAACTCCAGTCTTTGTGGCATATTCCCACAACATAGCAATTTTCATGTCACTCTTAATCTGTGGTCTTTATTGCTTGTATTTGCAAAAGCTCACCAAAAGACGCAACAGATCAAAGAAGTTTTAAACAACATGTAAAACAGAAAAGATGAAAGGTAGGTAAGGATCTTTCTTAGGGTAGATAAAGTTCTTCAGAACCTGTTGGCAATAGCCAACAAGGAGTAAAATATTTGTTTTACCAGCAGGCCTCCACCAACTGGTGTTACATTTAGGGCTACCATGCTTCACATTTTTTCTAACCAATTTGGCTCCAGTTTTATTTCATCGTCATCACCACCACACTTTGAACTTCCACAGCTCCTTACATCTGGGATCTCAAAGCACCTTAATTAATTAGAATTAATGACTTAGGCTTCTTACCACCTCTCTGAAGTAGATGTAAGGTAGATGATGCTAAAAATGATTTCTCTTTGTGTAAGCTAGACAAATTTAAACTGAACTGAAGACATACATTTTTAACAATGAGGGTAAGCAATTAGTGGAACCGTTTACCAAGAGTTGTGGTGGATTCTCCATCACTGACAATTTTAAAATCAAATTGGATGTTTTTTCCCTAAAAGATATGCTCTAGGAATTATTTTAGGAAAGTTCTATGGCCTGTATTATACAATCACAGCGGTCCCTTCTTGCCTTGGAATTTATCAGTCTATGTATTTTAGATAGACAGACCCAGTTAAAACTTGTTCTTCTTAGTCAAGCAAGTAAAGAAGAAAGACAGAACAGTGCAAGACTCACTTCAGCTTTTTCCTGCACCCCCCACCACCCATTGGTTCCCTTCTCATGCTTTTTTTTTTGCTGGAAGAGTGATGTATCCTATTGTTGTTTCTTAGCTCTGCCTATATAATTACAGCAGTAGTTAGCGTTAAACAAAAATAAAAATCTATGTTTAACAAATTCCATGCAATACTTCTTGGTAGTCCATTGATCTGATGATGACAAATCTGAATAAATTATCTATTGTTGGTCTCATGGTGTGCCCTCTGATGGCTATACAAGCCAATTCTAGAGGTGCACATCTTGCTGCAGATGGTGCATGGGAAGTTTGCAGTCAGTGGGTTGTGCGCTGCTGGTGCTCTGTGACATCGTTCGCGTGCTTCTTGTAGACGCTGGCAGCGGTCTTCTCAAAGGTGATTGCAGGTATTCTGACTTGTGCATGCCCTGTGTCCTGTCGCTGGCGGCTCCTCAAGCGTCCCTGGTTTGATACTGCTATACTGCAGATTGGCTTTGATGGGTGTCCTTGTAACTTTCGTGGATGACCTATATGACCGGGTGCCTGGGAGAGCTCACCATAGAAAGCTGACAGGTGTATTCTGTTGGACATCCATGCGGCTGACATGACCAGTCCAACGTAGCTGTTGATCTTGATGTCATACATTTCAATGCTTGTCATCTTGAAGCGTGTCTGGCGAAGGACCTCAAGATTCGGGCACTTTGGCTTTCAGTGGTCTTCATGATAGTTGCGGAGGCAACGATTTGTGGATGCTTTGAACTGCTTGATGTGACTCCTATATAGTGTCCATGTTTCACACCTGTACAAGAGATGAAAGAACGCAGTCTACACAAGCTTTTGTTGACATCCGGATGTTGTTGGTGATTTTACAAACTTTTGACATGCAGATAGCCAATGCTGCTTGCTTGCTTTATATTCGTGCATTGATCTGCATTATCCAGTGAACCAACCGGATATGAACACCCAGGTATTTAAACATTCTCACTACTTAAGCTGAGGACACCAGATGGAGATACTCAGACGAAGCATTTGTCAGGTACAGGTTGACTGGAGAACTTTCTGTCTTTCCGAGGCTGATATGTTCAGTCCGAGAGTTGCGAGGCTTGGCAAACTTGTTGACAATGTGGCTGAAGATCATTTTCAGTGTGAGCCATGAAGGTCACAGTCGTCGAAGCAGGTGCCTCAAGAGAGTCTTCTGCGCGTTCTTAGTCTTTGCATTCGGCGAGGAGGTCAAAAAGTGAACCATCGTGCCTTTATTTCAACAATATCACCTCCGATCAGATCTTTCATTGCTGGTTAGCCGCATGCAAAGAACAGGTTAAATACAGCAGTGAGCCCCGAGAACACATGCTTGTTTCACGTACGATTAGTGAATGTTGAAGCAGGCGATGTGGCCTCCATCAGACATCTTTCTGGTCATGCTGTTATGACAAAGGCGTATAATCTGGACAAATTTTCTTGGCAGCCAAGCATGTTGAATAGTCCAAAGGCCCCTGTTGACGGTACCAAGGCCTTTGTCAGATCTATTGAAGACAGCATCAAGTGCATGTTTGTTCACATGCATTCTCTTGTATTTGTCTGACAGCAAACACCATGTTGCTGTGCTCTGGCCAGGTCGAAAACCAATTGACTTTCAGGTAGATTTGCCTCGGAAATACTCGGTTATAGGCGGTTCAGATGATGCAGGTGAGTGATGTTTCCTCCAACGGAGAGAGGGATGTCTCTATAATTTTCCACATTCTGCTTTCTCGCTTTGTTCTTGACAGAGAGACAATGATGCATCTGCAGAGGCCTCGTGCTATGTTTCATCTCCTAGATGCTGATGATCACGCCGTGTGGAATGCTGCTAGTCTGCTTGGACCTGCTTTGTAGTGGTATCTGTTGGCTGCGTATCCCATCTTTCCAGGAGCTTTTTCCTGAACTCGTTCTGGCTAATAAGTTTCTTAACTCTTCTGAAGTGGCGGAGAGTCAAGATCTTGTCAGAGCAGGCTGCTGTTGGAATTTCATTGAGGACATTTATTTTTCATGGCTATATGGTCTATGAGAAGGTTGCTAAAGTGTTCTCGCCATCTTTCGTTGACGCCTTCTTTATTTTTAATCAGCGTTTGTTGTGTCTGATGAGAAGCAGTTGGGGTGGTCGCTTAGCTTTAGAAGGTTCATAGACAGTCTAAAGCACTGCAAAACATCTTGAGTTGTGGATCTCAGCATAGTGCCTCAGATTCTTTGACTTTGCTCTCCACCAGTTGTCTAAGTATCTGATGGAGTCTTTCTGTGTTTTTGCTCTGAAGGACTTAAATCATCCCGTTGGTGGACGCTTGAGGAGGGATCATTCTGCCATTCGATAAAGGCTTTTCTCTTTCTTCACGAGCTGAGCATATTTTTCCTTGGTTCTATTCAAACAATCCTGATTGTTCTTTTCTTGGTTCCAAGAGGTGTTATTGCTGTGTCAGTCACCATCTGCTTGTGAATGGTCCCACTTTTCGGTTGCCAGACTTGATCTTGTCCGTGACGATGTCAGTTTGTCATCAAGACTCTTCTGGAAGTTGTTGAACATTGAGCATCCTTCAGTTTGGCTTTGAAAGCAGGTCTCATGCTTAAGGCATTTGTGGCCGCAGAGAGCGATGTAAAGTTGGAGACGTCCTGACTAATCTGTGTCTGTCAGCACTCGCGCTCGGCATCACTCTGGTGATCAGTACGTCTCGGTTGCTCTCGCCTTTGACAAATGGGCATAATCTATCAGATGCCACTTTTGGACCTAAGGGTGCATCACGTCGTCTTTGGTATTTATCGCTTGTTGGAATAGAGCGTTGGTTATGTTTAGGTCATTTTCAGAACAAAGGCTCAAAAGGAGTAGATCCATTGCTGTTCATTTTGCCTACACCATGTGGCCCAGTTACTCCTTTCCTGTTCTCGTTGTCAGCTCCGACTCGGGCGTTGAAATCCCCAAGTAGTTTGTCTGTTACAGGTGTGGCCTTGATCAGTCTGTTGAGATCTTCATAGAATTATTCCTTTGAGTTGTCAGGGCATGTTAGAGTGGGTGCATATGCATTAATGATGGTGGCATGACGTTTGGCATTTAGTGGGAAGCGTAGTTTCAGCAATCTTTCATTGATACCCACTGGAAGGTCTGGGAGTTGATGCATCAATGAAGTTTTTATTGCCAGACCAACTCCATGTATTCTGTCCTCTGTCTCAGTCTTACCCTTCCAGAAAAAGGTGTAATCACTTCCTGGTTCGCTCAAGAAACCTTCCCCAGGCAATCTTGTTTCGCTTAATTCCGCTATATCAATGTTGTAGCAGGCTAGTTCTCGAGCAATGAAAGCAGTCCTTCTCTCAGGTCTTGCAACAGCTTCTTGATCCATGAGGATATAAACATTCCATACACCAATGGTAAGTTTTCTCAAATTTTTCTTTTGGTTTCGGCCGCAGATTGGGTTAAACTGCCAGCCACGACTTGCTGGCCAGCTGTTGTAGGGCAGGCAATTTTTAGGTCACCTTTTCTAGGCCCCTTCCTTACTAGGGTGAGCAGTGCTGTCATAAAGAGGGCTGCTCAGATGCCTGGGATGCTGCCGGGCAACTTTGCTGCCCCCAATTACAGAGCTGGATGACCACCTATACACAGGCTGCCTGCGTGCAGGATTGGGACTATGACTCCCAATGGTGACCTCCACCTGTCGCTTTGCCCCTCCCCCATCGCCACAGGACTTGGGTGGTATGATGATGTTTGATGATTTGCACAGGACCTGTGCGTGAAAGTTTTTTAAGTGGTAGAGCAATTGCATGGGAGCAATCCCACTCTCTCGACCTTAGAAGCCAAACACCAAGGGTACAAAAAATTGTCACGACTGGTAACTTCTTTGGTTGCAGTGGGTGGCCTTGACGTCTTTTGTGCCTTGTCAAGCCCTTCGCTTTCCACAAAGCATTGCAGAACCACCTTCTTGGCCATTGGATCCTAGTGATCTCTTTTGCCCAGTCCGCCGGAGCTGATGTCGCATGTGAGTAGGCATATCCCTAATTCACTGAGGGTTTGAGTCCCATCAGTTACACTTACCTGGTTTGGCCGGCCTGTTGAAGCCGTTGCCCAGGGTGTGACCACTGCGCATGCTGCAGCTACTTGGAGCCACAGGTGAGAGCTGAGTGACAGGTGGGGACCAAAGTGGACGGACTACCCCTGAAGGGGTATGACAAGTCCCCCCATCAGAGGTACTACCCGTCCCTGAGCACCCCATACACCCCATACAATAGCTGCCCAGATATCTCCTAACAACCCAGTTTATTATAGCCTAAACAAATGCTGGCCCTTAATTAAAATGAGAAGATATATGAATGAAGGCAGACGCAATATTCTTCTGCAACAAAGGACCTGCCCTTTGTTTTTTTGGAAGCAGACAAAACTAAGACATGTCACATTTCAGCAGAATAAAAAATGCAAGTAGGACATTAGTCCAAAGCTTTTGTATTGTGCATTTCAAAGTTTGGACCCAGTGGGTGTGGGCAAAAATAAATCAGGGCCTCCTATAGTGAAAATGTATTTGTGATTCAAGCATCTAGAATTTGACCCTATCTTCAGCTCCCTGGGATTTTCAGCTGCTTCAGGGGTTGTCTGATATAAACCTCCTTTTCTCACTTCTAAGAATTTTTATCTTGGAGTGTGTTTGAAAACACTTCAGAAAAAGGGTGGAAAACACAGAGTGCCTTCTTTGAAATACACTCCTTTGTTAAATTCCTTTCCCAAGGGTAAAGAGGCTCTCAGACACCTGAGGGCAACAAATGACTCTATTCAACACTCTCACAAATGACCTAATAAACTCCCAAAGGGTTACAATAGCTTATTTGTCATCATTTCTCGTCAGCTATTTATAGCACAGTTGTAAATTGAAGCAAAACAATAAACAGCTAATTTATTACCTTTTATTTTGAACAGTCTCTTGAGACCAAGTGGTGCTTTTAATTCTTTTTTCAAACAAATTTTTGCAGCTGAATTTAAATGAATCCCACACATTTCACTTTAAATGAGGCTAAAAGTATAGAACTACCTATATGCAACAAACTCATCACCATTTTGCACCCCTTCTTTTGAAAATTTACAGAGAGCTGCTTCGGCAAATTCTGTTTTGGTTAATATATTAAACCAGTGGTTTAGTAAAAAGAACAGGAATACTTGTGGCACCTTAGAGACTAATAAATTTATTTCAGCATGAGCTTTTGTGAGCTACAGCTAACTTCTTCAGATGCACAGAACGGAACACACAGACAGGAGATATTTATACATACAGAGAACATGAAAAGGTGGAAGTATGCATACCAACAGGAAGAGTCTAATCAATTGAGATGAGCTATCAACAGCAGGAGAAAAAAAAAACTTTTGAAGTGGTTTAGTAGTGTTTATTATGCCTTTGGGGAGGGGAACAATATCCTTAAGTCATAGTTTGATTGACTATATTATACATGTCCTTGCCTTATAGCTTAATTTGCACCAGACCAGAATGGGAAAGTGGTGATATCAAACACAGTGGCAAAGATTCTGATCTCAGTTACACAAGTGCAAATCTGCAGGAACTCCACTGAGTTAAAATCTGGCCCAGTCTGTAGAACACTGGTACCAGATTCTGGTCCTGATATTACTCATTGCATTGGTCTGGCCATGCAAAGGGGCTATAAAACTGCCCTAATAGGATAGCTAAGGATTTCCCCAGTATAGATTGTTACAAGCTAACATAAAAGTTAGAGTAGTCTTGACTCTGCTCTAATTTATATTTGGGGGCCAGTTTGGACTCATGCTGTCCTTGGGATCCAGAGAGGGTAAAGGTAGATCCAAGCACAGCTTGACTAGACCCAAGGATTGGAGCCGAGATCTGAATTACTGCATGCCCATTAAGACCTCCATCCTACATTTTCCCTGTCCTATTTTCCAACCTTCCAAGGCTTTTTGAGTTCTTGTATTTATTTACCTGTTTGCAGTTTTGCTCACTGTGGCAGCCTCCTAGATTACCTGTCTCTTTACTTTGAGAGTCTTAGGGAGATAACACCCTGATTGTCTTACTTCAATGTACGGTACTTTTTGTACAGCACACACAACATAATACCGGGCATGCAATGTACTGATCAGAAAAGATATACAGTGCATCAAGCTATCTGGTCAGAGGAAGCAACTGTCAAATAAAGGGGAAAGAATAGCACAGCTAAAATTCAGATGGTAAGAAAGAACAAACTTATTAGTATTTATACTATTGTAGCACTTAGGAGCCCAGTCATGAATGAGGTCCCCATTGTGCTAGGCACTGAACTAACAAAACCACTGTCCTTGCCCCAGAAAGCTTACCATCTTCCCTAATGAAACTGTGAAGTAACAACTTTCATTACTTGCTGCATCCAAATGTTCTCTTAGACTATGTCCTCATCATATCCTTAGGCTGAGCCAGGACAACTTCTGTGGGGATAGTGCTCTTATTCCCACCATCCTCTCTGCCTGAGCAGCAGTTCCTCTTGTTAAAGCTTTTTTGCATTATTAATTTCTGGAATTGTGGATGGGTAAGTAACACACTTCAAGAACAGTGAAAAGTTAGGATTTCTCTAATCAGAACTTCAACAGATTAGATTTTTAAAAAGACATATTTATTTTAAGTTGCAACACAGGAGACAGAGAAAATAAACTATTTGAAACATTAGCCACATTATTCAGAGTCTTATCTAGAGGTCTGAAGAAACTTCTAGAAGAGTGACTGACAAAAGAACAGTTATATGGCCAGATCCACAGTCTGTGTAAATCAGCATAACTCCATGAAAGTAAAGAGAGCTCCACCAATTTACATGAACAGAGCATGAGAAATTAGCTAGATATTACCCTGATAAAATCTCAGGGTCCTCCATGAAACCTTCAAGGCACATTGTCTTATTTGTGACCCTCCCTGCAGCACCATCTGCAAAATGTCTCTTGCCATTTCTAGTAGCATGCACTGACTTGCTAGCTCCCCAGTCATCATCACCATTACTGAATATTCTGGCTCTGCTAGAAAATGCCCGTCTCCTGACAGCAGGAGTCCAACACCTCTGTTACTAGTCTAATTGGGTTACTAGGAAGTTACTACATTACCTGCAGGTTCTAAGAACCACTACAAAGTTCACCACCTTTCATTCCAAATATAAGGCACACTTCTTCAACCTTGCCATAATGCACTTTCTTGTTGTCATTTTATTCTGGTTCATAATGTTCAAGGAAGGATGAATTTCTATACGCAGCTGGAAGTGCAAGAGAAAAAAATGCTAACAAGGAAAATGTGCACATTTCTTAAGGAGGTAATAATGGAATATTACACATATCTGCATATAGTTAGATAATGATAAAGGCCTGATCCTCCAGACAGAGCTCTCACTGAAAGAAGTACAGGTAGATTGGGCATAAAGAAGACTTTTATTAAGTGACATTTTTCATATATATAGTATATATACACACACACACACGTACCAGAGAGGGGTTTATTTAGATTGTTCTTGGAAGCTCTGTATCTAAGGGCCTTGCCTTCTTACTAGAGTTACCACTGATTCAGCTCCATCAGTTGTGGAACTCTTGTTTTAACCACAGTGTCACATAGACCTGTTCCAAGTAGGGTTAGACATGGTACTCAGAACGGTGGTAGCAACAATGAGAGATACTAGCTAAATAAGTTTAATACAGACAGCCTAAGAGTCACTCTGTACATCCTTCTAACTTGTAGTAGTTAGGTCTGAGGTGTTTTTTTGTTTTTTGTTTTTTTTTAAGAATAAAGGAAGATGCTGTAACATAACCATAATATAGTGTTAAAATTAAGTGCCTCTCCAAATCCCAAATCACGTATTTAAACAATCTTAGACTTAAACAATAGTCGTAACCAGACAGACATATGTTAAATATGGCCCATCCATTATGTGTTATGCAAACAAAGAATGCTGGAGGAAGGGGGGGAGTTTGGTATTAAAAAGCAATCTGGCATTATGTACACTCACATAACCCTTTCAAGGGGAAGAGGGAAAAAGTTTGTGAAAAGGGAGGAAAAAAAAAGCTTAAAAAGCAAAGCTGAACACTTTGCTGCTGTGCAGTGAAAGTGAGAAACGGTCCCCCCTGCTGGGGAAGTTGATGAATAATCTGCAGATCTCAAGCTGAGCCTTGGGCTCCAAGCCACTGGTATCCCATACTAACACTAATCAACCAGTATGAAACATCCATTTTAAACGCAAATGAGGGGGGTTCTTTCAAAGGGGCTGCAAAGAAGGGGGGGAGGGGGAGTTCAAAGCTCCAAATGGTTCTCTCTCTCTCTCTCTTTTTAAAGAAGACAGAAATATGGTTGGTTATTATCTAAGTTATTGTTACAAAGAATTTTGAAATTAAAAGATAAGCTTTCCAAGGAAGCTCAGTCATTTTCATAAAGACGGACTTAAAACAGATGTGCCCTTCTTAATCGAGGTGTGCTTGAAAAAATATAAATGCATTTTTAACATAGCAGGGGAGGAAATCATATGGTTACATATATGTCTCCTGGGCACAAATAATAGAAAAAACTCAGTGGGTTAAGTACCTTGCATATAGCCACCACTAGAAGTTCCTTATTTAACAAAATGAGTGGTGAATAATTAGCCTGTTTTTAGAAAGCAGAAAATATCTTTTTGTAGTTATTGTTCTGTATTCCTTCTCTTTCTCTCTGGCAGTTTCCTATTCAAATAATTCTCTAATGGGAATTAACTTCATCACCAGGGTCTATCTGTGACTGCAAGTTAGGCCATAATATTTATGCATATTGGCTTTTTGTGATTTTTCCCATCAGCTCACTATTTCATATACATCATCAGTTTCCAGTGACGCACTATGGAAAAGAAATTCTCTTTCTAAATATCAGTTTTCCTTAGTTTCTTGTTGCACTCATGTCAATGAGAGGGTTTTTTTTCCCCAGAGTAAGGACTGGCGGTTTGGGCCCTTAATCATTCCACATTTGCTAAATTGACTCTTAAAATAATTAGTTTCAAATGAGCTATTTTTGCCTTGTTATGGCTCAGGGACTAGCTAGCTTGTCTTTCTGGAAGAAAAGAAAGAAGCCAACCAACTCATACCAAGCCTTCCCTTGAGATCCACAGCTACCATCTCACCAAGAAAACACCAATGTGTTTTAATTACAGTAGAACCTCAGAGTTACAAACACTGGAGTTACAAACTGACTGGTCAACCACAGACCATATTTGAAACCGGAAATACACAATCAGGCAGCAACAGCAGCAGAGAGAGAGAGAGAGGAGAAAAAAGCAAATACAGTACAGTACTGTGTTAAATGTAAACTATTAAAAACATAAAGGAAAAGCAGCATTTTTCTTCTGCATAGTAAAGTTTCAAAGCTGTATAACGTCAATGTTGAGTTGTAAACTTTTGAAAGAACAACCACAACGTTTTGTTCAGCGTTATGAACATTTCCGAGTTATGAACAACTTCCATTCCCGAGAAGTTCATAACTCTGAGGTTCTACTGTAGCTGTTTAACTACACTATGCAACAAATATGATAATGGCAAAGAAAACCTGGTTCTATGAAACACCACTGAGTTTTGCTTTATTACAGTACTTCAATGGCTAGTTATTCTGGGGAATAAAATGTGTGCCTTCTTCACAGAGACTGGAGGCATACTGCTCTCCTCTGCTGTTTGCGCTGAGATCAGCACAAATTCAGGGATGAATGGGAGCCCTTATGCCCACATACAAAAATGTTCCCAATAGTGCACAGGCATTGCAGCTGCCATTTTGATTAGACTTGCAAAAGGCTATTAAATTATGCTGAATGGTGGCTGCTCACTGCCCAAAGGAGCAATTCTGGCTGCTGGAGCTCATTAGGACATATCCAGTAGAGCATGTCCAGTTGCCTTTTCCTTGACCATGCTCCATAGTGACTGGGAGGGGAGGGGAATAGGAGGAGGAGCTACAGAAGCCCTGTATCAGGTGGGGATTCCTCTTTGCAAGGGAATCCTCAAATAGGCAGTTAAACCAGTTTTATTGCTACTTTGTGCCATCAGAACAATGCAATGCAGCCAAATGAAGGTGGAGGATCTGACCCCCATAACTTCTGTATGAACGGGACTTTCTTCTGATTAAATATATACATTAAACATTGCATTAACATAGTTTTATAGGTTGTTATACCCACCCATATAGAACTCTGAGCCTGATATTGCAATCCCTATGCAAACTTTGAAGGGAGTTTGCTAAATATAAGGAATGTAGGACTGGTCTTTTCATTACTAGTTATGTCAGCTGACAACCATAATCATGACTGTTACCACAGACCTACAAAACTACACCTAATTATTATAGGGAGTCAGGCACAGCAGGAGGCCCTTTTGTGACAGATGTCAACTGTGCATGACTCAAATATTATGGCTTCTTAACATGCAGGAAGAAAGTAACACCACTTTTTTTTTTTTTCAGATTATCACATGAAAGCGAGATATTCATCCTTTGCAAACTGCTAGCAAACCTCTCAATTTAAAAGGGACACTGTCAACTTAAAATATCACTCATTCATCTCCACTGTTTGTGACATGAATACTATACAAACTTATTAAACATGAGAGAGCATTTGATCCCCATCTCTATCACAAAGGGCTAACAACCCAAAAGCCTCATCAACAAAACTCCCACTGACTTCAGTGGAAAATAGACTATATCCTAACTGGCCGGCACTTGCAATCCCTTACTTAGATTTGCAGTTCTTCCTCATGAGTCCAGGGAACTAGATGCCTGCACATGGGCTTGCAGAAATACAGACTTCCGGATTTGGGCCCTAAAGGGCCAAGAAGTCAGTGGAAGTTTTGCCAGAGACTTCAGTGGGAGTAGGATTGGGCTCTAGGTGCAAGGTCTGGGATGGTTAGGTTAGATTTGGTCTTACTGCAGCCTCAGGATTTTTCTTGCAAGAGTTCTGTCACAGAAATTTTAAAAAGTAAGAACTATGCTGTTAGGGCCAGATTTTCAAAAGTGTTCAGCTCCCCGTGAAAAAAACTTCACACAGGTGCATGATGAGAGTTGAGTTCTTTTGAAAATCTGGCCATTGGAGTTATATGTTCCTTATGAGAGCCAATCCAATGGCCAGAGATGTCAATGGAAGATCTGTGATTAACTTTAATGGGCATTGGACCAGTCCCTTAAATTATCACTGTTTCAGTATGTTTGGAAATGACAGTTGAGAATGTCCTTTGTTTGCTAATATTTTAGGAGTCCTCCAAATGATCATCTGTCCTTGACATAAGGTTTCATCTCAGGCCCTGCCTACATGAGAGAAATTTGAACTGGTGTAACTATATCAATGTAATCACATTGGTTGAGACTCCTAATGTAGATGCGCTGTATCAACACAAAGTAGGATTTACACTAGTGCGACTAACCCCTGTAAGATATTGGAGTTTACACTGGTGTAGTGCATCTTCTTTGGAGGTCTGCAATAATGAAATCACATCAATGTAGTTACACTGATACAAATGTATTTAGTATAGACTGATCCTTAGTAAAGCATGGGAACTTGTTAACAGCATTAACTTTAACAATTCTGTAATAAAGGTCCAATCTTGTTTGCCTTACTCCCATGTGTGTTCTCATTGAGTGAGTAAATGGAACAGGATCTGGGCCTGAATCTCACACCTTACAGCACAATATGCTCTTTCTGCTCACATGTCAAAAAGGCTTTGGAGTTTGTTTTAATTCCAGATTCTTTTGGCTTCTTCAGCCTCAGCAAGACTTAATCTGTGGGTAGAACAACATTCATTAAAAATTAAGAAAATGTTAGTTACAGTCTAATTATAATTATTATAGTCCTTGAAGTTATCGGATCTGTACACTATTTTCATGATATAATAAGCTGGTACCTGGAATTATGTATTCTGTCTGTGTGCATGTTCTGCTAAATCTTTTTAAGTATTTTAGTGAGCAGGTCATTAAAACTGGAATGATTTCTGCAGTTTAGATTACACATTTTATGGTCAATTTCATTTTACGTTCTATGATGTAGCATATTAAATGCCTTGATTCTGTTTACGAATTGGTATGAACTGATATTAGCAGTATAATTTTTAGTGGCATTGATTTCCTCGATAGAATAATAGCTTATTTCTTGGACAGTTTGTATTTATAAAATAAATTGGTGTGTTTAAACTATATGAGGTTTCTAGTCAATACAGTAGTTATAGCATTCACATATTTGATCTGTCACATCAATGTTAAAGGAAAACAAGTTTGAAGTTTCCATAATGATTTATTTTTGAATCCTACAACTAACTTAATTAATCATGCTTGGTTGTTAAAAAGAGTTTTCAAACTTTTGAAGTAGTTTTTGAATCTAGGGTTACTACTCATAAATATTTTTTTTTAAAAAAAGAATGATTATTTACTGCCAATTTGGATGAGTCTACTAAAGAAGTTGTTTTTTATCCTCAAGCTGAAGAGAAGTGGGTCATCTGGTCTCTTGATTTCTCTACAGCTCATCTGACATAAAATCTCTAGAGAATCAAAGTCAGATTAGAATACACAAACCCTGCTGAAATGAATATATTAGTTAAAGTTTGTTCTCATGCAGCATTCACTGTGCCTCTGCATTGTGAGACTGAATCACTCAGAATGGCACCTTCTTTGTTAATGCTTTTGGGGCTAGGACCATTCCATTAGAAAATATTGTGCATCTTAAAGTTTGGACTAAGGAAACAGAGCTTTTCCTAGGTCCAGATCATCTCCCTCAGATGCACAAAAAGAGGGGACATGCTGTATGTAGATTCACCTCTTCCAGGTGGAAAGGGGATATCAGCCATCTCTGTGGTATCATCCCCTTCCCCTCACAGAAGGATCTTTATGGGATTAGGATTTACCTGCAGAGAGTAACTAGGCAATGAGCAGGCTGGGGCAGGGAATGGGCAGCCCCATTTTGGATGGAGCACGCGCACCCACACACCCACCCACACACCCACAAAATAATAGTCTCGGGATGTATTGTCTTTCTCACGGATGGGGGAACCGTACGAGCAGCAGTGTCCTTTGGGGAAGGAGGACTGTCAGGGGCACAGAGCAGGTTTTGGAGGCAAAAGGCCTCCATATAGCTGGTATCTTGCTGATTTCTGAGGCTGTAGAAGTTGTGGGCATTCACAGCCTGTTCCATGATGTGGGCAAAACATGCCTCTAGATGGAAAACTGTAGGAACATTGAGCTGAACCCCACAGAATCTTCCCCCTCCTTTAACCCTTCCCACAGTTTTTATAGTAGGAGACAGACTGATTCAGCCACTTGGATACCTCACAGGTATTTTTCCACGTAATCTACTGAAGTCCTCATTTTGATCTCACTTAGGTCTTGTCTACATTAGTGTACTCAAATGGTGGTTCTTCAATCAGCTGTGTCACACCAGGTCCAAATGAAATCTTCACACTAGTGTAAGAGAGCCAGGGATGGAGTGTGAAAGGGCAAATAAATATTTGAATAGCAAGAATAGTGGCTAAAAATATTCTGTTTGTCAAATGTGGGTGAGATTTGTTATTTTTATTGGTGGGGGAAGAAGTGGGGTTAATTATTCAATTTGCCCATCCCTAATAATGGAGCTATTTATCACTGGCACACCACCAATTTCAATCTCTTACCTACAGTCATTTTATTCACAGACACAAAAACTTTGCCTCACGCTGTATAAATATGTACAGGGAATGGCAACCCTTTCAATGCAACATGCTCATATTGTCAACTTTCCAAGTCCTAAGTCTTTTAGTGCCAAAAAATTGCATGTGTCTGCTGGGCCACAGACCTCATTCTTTATATGTACGTATATTATAGATTGTGTACCCACTGGAAAAATGTGAAATTTAATACTAAAAGATTCTCAGTCTAATTAAATATCTAATTATTAATGGACATCCCATGCTGCTAGATTGAGAGCCCATATTGTCTAAGTAGGAAAGTTCGTAGATGTTCTGAACATTCTATTCTCCTTTCAGTATAATGGGCAGCATTAAGACATGGGATCCTCACTGAGCAATGATGATACTACTGTGGAACCTGTGCCAGGTTACAGCAATAATTGCAAGCCTCCCAGGATCCAAGCTCAGAAATTTTTGTATGTTCTCAGGAGACAAAGATGAGTGATCATCAAAGGCAGAGGAACACAGCATGACTGTCATAAGCCTGAAGTTACAACTTAGACATGCAATAGAAAATATCATTGGTACCTCTCCAGTGCATAGCCTGTAGTAATTAAAAACTTGATCCCTGCTGTTTTATCATCTCATTAGCAATGGGGGTACAAGACTTTTATCCTTGTTTGTCAGGAATCAAACATAGCAGAAGGACTGTGATTATAAATTGATGAAAGTAAATTTAAACTTTTAAATAAGAGCAGTTTCCGTTCACAATGTTTTTCAAGCTGATTAAAGAGATCTCTTTTCTGTAAAAATAATATCCAAGTCTAACATAGAATAGTAGAGGTCATTCTCTAGGAATGGGACATGAAATAGCATTTGAAAAGCACATATACTTTTAAAATATTTATGAACAGAAATAAAGACCAGTGCCTCAGAAAAAACTTTCTGAAAGTGCTGATACAAAGGGCGTCAGCCTTTTGATTAAGTTTAAAACAATCCCAAATCATTCAACTGTATCAAGTTTGTAATATCTTTCATTGTATGGTAATTTCAGGCAGAGAGCTACCCTCACTACATCAGAGAGATATTCTGGTTCCATAAATGATTGAATTCTGTTAATAGCTATAGTACTGGTCCTCTGCTCCTGGACTCAGCCAACAAGCTACTCCAGAATTTGTTTCAACACTGTACAATTAGGACCTGATAAAAAGTCCGTTGAAGTCAGTGAAAATACTACTATTGACTTCAGTGGTCTTTGGATCAGGTCCCTGAGCGAGGATTCTTCAGAGCATTCCTTTCTCTCCCAAGGTGAACACTGAGGCTTCCAGAAACATTGCCACTCTCTTGCATTTTTAATAAATCTCTGACCTGAACAGTGGTGCAAACCTTGAACTGGGCAGAGGCAAATTTGGAGGGAGAGAACAAACGGGAACATCCTTTCCTTTTGTTTCATAGCATCTGAAATCATATTCCCTCCCTCCTCCCCACCTGCTTTTCTCCCATGAATCTCTGTTTCTCTTTCTTCTTTTTCCTCTTCTTAAAATCTAAGGTTCTCCTGTTGGAGGTCTAACAGGCTAAAGTACCTGAACCACTGTGCTGACATTTATTAACAAGTTTTTATTCTAATAAAAAAGCCAGACCTGTATCTTTTTATCGTGACTAGGGGGCTACCTTTGATGTTTCAGTTCATAATAAGAAATGACAGTATTCATTATTTCTAAGTAACGGTGAACAAAAAGTGAAGAATCTGAATAATTTTTTTCTTTCAACCTGGCAAAAGACAAGTCCTTTAAGCTAAGAAGACTAATCAAGAGCTCAAGGACTTTTTTTATGTGAATAAGACAAGCAATGTAAAACAAAGCAAAAATCATGGTACAGTAGCTCATTACTTTACGATGATTACTTTACTAGAAATAAAGTTATCAGATTCAGCAGAATTCATTATGTCTGAGCAAATGATCCATCAAAGACAGAAGAAAATTATGTGTTTAACTAGCTTCTTTCACAGAAAATTGCATCTTTAAAATATTGTCCCTCATCAGATAAGCGATTCTGTTGTTTAAACAATCTCTGATCAGTATGAAAATTTAAAATAAGCTAAAAAGGGTAATGTTCTATTGTGTGAGAAGTTACAATGAGCAAAAAAAAATTTTTTTGCCTAGTCTACATGGAAATGTCTCTTTTTATATATGTCTGACCATTGGCAATGAAATTGGATGGGGGCAAGGTTAAAATTGATAAAAAGAAAAAAGCTATTTCATACAGTGCACAGAGGGCTTGTGGAACTCATTGCTACAAGATACCATTGAGGGCAAGAGCTGTGGGGAATTCTAAAAAGGATTAGGCACTAATATGGATAACAAAAATATCTGAACATATAGTAGTAACTATTAAAAAAGCCCCAAGAGTTCTAGAAGGGCTTCAGGCTTTAGGACACAAGCCAGTCTCTAACTAATGGAGGTTAAGAGGAAACTTTTCCTGGGGGAAGATTATCCCATAACTGCCAATGAAACATTCTTTTCACCTTTATTTGAAGCATCTCGCCACTCTCAAAGAAAGGATCCTGGAATATATGTACCATTGGCCTGATCCAGTCTGGTGTTTCCTATGATCCTAAATGAAAACAGAATTCTGCAATGTAGACTTTTTTAAGCAATGGGATATTCTTCCGGTAGAGAGATGTGAAATAAGAACTATACTGCTCCCAAAAGGATCAAGAAATACGAGAAAACACAGTATATAAATGACACATTAATTCTTGAAAATGAGTTTCAGAACACATGTTAACAGTTTGAAGTCAATGGGCCTCCTTATGGGTGCACGTATCACAGTGCAGAATTGAGGCTCATATTACTACAATGAACCCCAAAGGAACTCTTTTTAATTTTCCAAATACAAATATATTTCTGTGTCACATATCTCAAAGAGGGAAAAAAGCCAAAATCTTTATGATCCCTCCTCTGTGAAGTTCAACATTATTCCAAAGAATAAATTCATGATATTCAAATGATCCTATTTTTACATGGGTTGCTATGAATATCAAAGCAGAAAATCCTTTACTTTATTATTTACCTGCATGTATATGAAAAAATTAAATTATGTTTCAAGGTCTGAATTAGTTTTATTTTAATGATATACTGACAATTTATATTTCAAGGTCTGAATTAGTAGTGGTGTACTGATTTACTGACAGTTTATGTTTCAAGGTCTGAGTTAATTTTATTTTAATGTTTTACTGACAATCCACAGCACAGGACATTAAATCTTGGTCTTCTTCAGTTTAGACTAAAGAGAAATACTAGAGAGAAAAAAGCAAATGAGAGTTCTCCAGCAAGATACTTTGAACCACTGTAATCAGAATAAAAGCACAGATCCCTCAACCTAAGCTAACCCACATGGACCAGCATGACATTTCCACCATCCCTTTTCTTCAGCCCCAAATCTTTAAATTAATAACAGTTGAGGAATGCATCATGGTGTGTGTGCTCTAAGTTATGAGAGAAAAATGATCTGACAATTCTGTCATTCAGTTCTTCACTTAGCCTTTCACTCTGTTCTGTGCTAGTAGGAATGATTCATTGCACTGGGTGTGTTCTCAGGTCCATGAGAGG
Organism: Chelonoidis abingdonii; assembly: GCF_003597395.2. Classification (NCBI taxonomy): domain Eukaryota; kingdom Metazoa; phylum Chordata; order Testudines; family Testudinidae; genus Chelonoidis; species Chelonoidis abingdonii. Next base: position 12,113,165 of record NC_133790.1, on the reverse strand, counting down.
GCAGCATTGTCAGGAGGAGGAATACAGAGCCTGTTTATTTATGTATGTCATTTTGCCAGGGTGTCTAGTAATCTTTGCGTTAGACTGAGTGGTTTGCTTCATTTACTTTCCATTTGTTTTTTCAGGTTGATAAGAATAGGATGTGTGAGGGGCTTTTTAAAACAAAGTATTAAAAGATAAATTATTTCCACTACATCCCTTTCCTTAACACATTGATTCATCAAATCTCGTCCAAAGCTAACTGTGAAGAAGGATTAAACTGTACATTCACATGATCTGTGTTCAGGACCAGCTGCTCCTGTAAGTAGAGAGGATCCATATAGAAACAGATCCAAGGAGCAGGTGACATGAAGGGGCCACCAGCTCTGTAGCCACAGTCCTGTGTGACTGCATTATGGGGTTCAGGGTCTATGAGTAGGGAGTGTCTGAGGCTCCCTCTGGTCTTGTCCCCTCATAGGTCCCACAGACACTTGCAGAATATGTTGACCTATCTTTTTTTGTTATGCTGGTGCCCCCACTGGTCAGTGAGCCCGTTTCCCTTCACTCCAAGTGGGGTGAAGGGACTGAGTGACACTAAGGTAATAGGGCTTCTGCAGGAGCTGTGGTGATATAGAAGCCAGGAGAAAGGGGGTGCTATGAAGTAGCAGAGTGGATGACACTGACTGCCATGGTCTCTCAAGAACTGTGCACATCTCAGGGATCTATTGATCTCCAGGGACAAAATCATTGCTGGTTCTGCAAGTGACTGGGATGTGGTGGTAGCAACAGTCAGGCCAAAATTCCAGGGCCTTTCCTATGCTTGAGAAATCAGTAAGGGTGGCAGAATTGGGCTCAAAGTCAGGTAGAATTGGAGGCAGCTGGATATGCAGTGCGAATGCAAGGTGAAGCTATACATGCATCAGATTAGTACCATTACTTTGAAAAACTGTTTTTTCATGCTGTAGAGGTCCTGTCCCTGTGTGGGAATAACCCATGCAGGGGATGGTTAATGCTTTTGGACTTGAGGACTGCCATTGTCCCATTCACTCCCAGGGACTAGCACCCTAACTTCCAATCCTGAAAATTGTTCTATATGGACAGATATCTATGCCTGTACTGAGCCTTACTGACTTCACTCATGGGTCTGCCTGCATGGAACAGGATTGGGTTTGCAAATAGCCACTGACATTAATGGCATTACTTATTTAGTCAGATAGTTCTCAGTGAAAGTGAGGGTGGCAGAACTGGGCCCTCTGAGTCAGAATCTGGACTAGTATAAACTGTCCTAGCTCAAGTGAACTCAGTGGAATGGTGACAATTTACACTGATAAGCTCTCAGTGGTTATTCATAAGTATCTATATTAAAATAGTTGAAGAATCATTTAATGGTAACAAGAGGAACTCCTTTTGTGACCTAAGTTGCTCTGTGACTAGAAGTTTAATGTCAATATTTGTTAGTAATATTTTTATATTTTTTACTAGCGATGCCATTTTTTCCCAATATTTCAATGGTCACGTCAGCAAGCCAAGAACTGGCTGGTGCTAGGACAAAACAGGTTCTTATAGTATTTAACACACTGGGTGAAATTAAATCCTGGGCTTAAGTGTTCATGTGATTACACCAGTTTTTAATTTGGCTCTGAATCATAAAGAAGTGCCTATTTAAATGAAACTGCTTATCAAATATATAACCTGTTGCTAGAAAGGATGTTCTGGGCAGCTGAGATCCCATCACTGAAGAAAGAAGATCTATATTTCCAATATAACAAGTATTAAATAAACACTTGATGTTTACCATAAGGAGCAGTGTGCATTTTATCATAAGCTAGACACTCTAGTAAAGCATAGAATGCTTCATAGCATTATATTTTCACAGAAAAACAGGCCTGTATCTAAAATAACTTCTATCCATGTTTGCATACCTATGTTTTACTTGCCCCTTTTCTTTGTGTAACCTAATTCCTCACTATAGATTCATTTTCCATGAGGATAGTTTAGTCGTATAAAAGGAGCATTAGCACTAGATGAGTAGACCATGTAGAAATGTAGTAATTGCAACAGCACAAATAGGATTTGTTATGGAGAAACCAAAAGATTACTTCAAAGAATTACTAGAGGAACCTGTTAATCTTCGATCTACCCAGATACAATGGGATAAATTACAGTAAAACTCAAGAGTTCTGTCTTCAGCTTGTTCGCACTATAATTTTCATTTCTATTTCCCAGTTATGTAAAAAATACATCAGAAGAGTTTGGTTATGACTCTGATTAATCTGAGAAATCTTCACGTAGTCTCTTTTATTGTACTTTTAGAATCTGTACGGTGCTCAGAAGCCCCTGTGATGAGGATAGTATAAAATATTAGAGTCTGATTTTCAGAGGTGCTGAGTATCAACAGCTGCCATTGGCTTCATTTGGAACCCCAAGTGCTCAGCATCTTTGAAAAACAGGCCTCTAGCGAGATACATTAGATAGGAATTCACTAAAACACAGAAAAGCATTTATCTTTGATCAGACCATCTTTTGGTCTCAAAGACATTAAGTTAATGAAGATCTCTAGTGGCTTATACAGAGAATAAAAGGACAATTGCTATTGGAGACGGCCATCCTACTGAAGTTGCATATGTGTCACTCAGAGCAGGCATTGGACTAGTATTGCTAGTTTCAAAACATTGCTTGTTTCTAAATATTGGGCTAAAATCCTGCTTGCCTTCCATCAGGAGTCTCACTGAAACAGAATAGGACTGCTACGGTAGATAAGCATGATTCACCCCATTCACAGTCCCAATCATTTTTCTCATTTGGCCATTGATTGATTATTTCTGGATACAATTAACCCTGCTTGAGTGAGTGCTTACAGAGAACTTAGATACAAGGGGCATGATTGTCAGATGCACCTTCTCATCTACACTTGTGCAAAGAGGATGTTAAACATTAGCCCTGGAATGAGTGGAGAGTTCTGATTTGGTAGCAAATTATACTCACTTTGCCTGTGCAATGTGTGAGAAGTAGCTGCACGTAAATATTTTTGACTGTAAGAATTTAGGTCAACAGAAATGCAAGGTAACTCCAGGCAAGTTGCCCATGTTGACTTTGGACACCCTTTGTGTAATCTTATCTATCTGCTGAGAAAAGAGAGACAGCCCAGATCCTGTGGAAATATGAGGCACACACTGCTTGCTGTGAAACTCAGTACTGTATTAGTTCCTTGTCAGGCTGCCCCATACACCAGGTAAGACAGCCTGGTACAGGCAATATCAGGTGTATATATACAGCCCAGTTACCTTGGACACAGCAATGGGAGTCATAGAAGCCATGAATATTACTAAGACTCTGGTCAAGATATCTGCTACTCTCTGAGAACTACTGCCAAAAATAGCAGATGTTGCACGTATAAGCACTGGCAATATACAACCCTCAGCACAGATACGCTGCAGCACTGATGAAATCTCAGTTCGTGGCACGTATTCCTGCTCTGGGGCACATGCTACAAAGGAACAAAACAACCCAGGATCTTAGAAACACTGGAGATGTCTGTTCTAGCCTGAAAACTAAAACATCCCACTATCCCCAACACACTGCAGAACCAAACCTCCCTGTCCACCTGCCTTGCAGAGGAACACAGGTGAAGGATGTGCAGACCAGAGCATGCAAACATATGTTTAAACTTATTGATGCTCACTGGCATTTGTGAAGAGCACCGCACTTGACTTTTCCTCTGGACCACTGAGAAAGAAGCTTGAATCTCATGAGCTCATCCTAAACTGGGGATTTCAAGGCAAGCCTGCAGCATTTGCAGGCCTGCTGAGCTCTTTATAAAGGCCGCATATGGTTTCTCAAGAGGATTGCTCCCTGAATTGGTTGTTTCCTTTCACTACCAGACAAGTGGTCGAGATTAAGGCTTGAGTGCTTCCTTCAACTAATGGAATGCCTTCAAAAATAAAACATCTTCCACCGGGTGAGCACTAGGTTAAGTCTACCTGCCGCAGCAATCATTTGAGTTTAGGAGAGTTCATCCCAGAATCTGGAGTGCAGCTCTCGTTCAGTAAACAAAGTATAAACATCACCAAGGAGGAATTAAAACAGTATCATAAAATCATATGCACTGGTAGGCATATAAATCAGGACTATAATGCAGCAGGTCAAACAAATAGCTATTATTGCCACTCTTTTTTTTTTGGCACTGCTTGTTGTCTCTTTCTTCTGAGATGCAGAGACACACGTCATTCCCAGGCACAAAGGGAAAACTTCCGAGATAAATATGTTTCTGACTCACCCATATCAAAGCTGATCCTATAGTTGAAGTCCATGATAAAAAAGAAGAAAAGAAAGAAAAAGAAAACTGCTTCCCTCCACCACTAATGGAAAAGGAACTTCAGCAAAAATAGTGTGAAAAGGAAAAGGAAAAGATTGCTTTCCCCAACTAGATCTTTTAAGTTCTTATCATTAATATAACATTTAACAGACAGCTGTCTCAAATATAAGCCAGCCGTTGCCCCTCTCAAAAAGGCTTTTTGCTTAGCCAAGCTTAAAACAAATCTTCCCTTCAAGATAAACATTTCACAAAGTGAAACATAAATGCAGTAAAAAATCAGCAAGATGCAGCATGAAGCTGTACTATATTGGGATGTAAAATATGGCCTTCCCTGACGTTTCCCTCTGGGCCTCATGCCTAAAGTCCTGATCCAAAGCTCATTTCAAAAGAAAGACTTCAGATGCCTCTTTGGCCAGACCCATATAGGGTACGTCTACACTGCAGTCAGATGTGTGATTGCAACGCGGGCATAAATATCCACGTTAGCTTCAACCTAGTTAGCATGGCTAGAAGTAGCAGTGAAGACACAGTGGGACAGGTTTCAGTGCGAGCTTGTGCAAGCCCATGCTGGGAACCTGGGTAAGGACTCATATTGCTAGCCCCAATGAAACCCATGCAACTGCATCTTCACTGCAAGTTTTCCTTACTGTTCTCTCCCAGTGAAACCCCTGAGGGATACTTGTGGTGGAAATCTACTGCTCTCTACTGGGATTGAATCCCCTTTGTGGTCCCAGGACCAAGCTGATTCAAGGATATGCAATTAATGCAGCTATTTACATGGAATAATTGCATATTGGATTATTGTTATTATTGTATATTATTTTTTACACATACAAATGATGTTAGAAGAATATTATTAAGGTTGAAAAGTCAAGCACTCAGAAATTAGGAAATGCCAGAATGAAGTTTGTCCATGTGGATACTGAATAGCTGCTTATAAAATGAGTTGTGTGCTGAATGAGCCAGAGGGCCAATGGGAAAAATAGTACATGATCATGTCACTAAAGACTGGGTCATAATGCATATGCACAAAGGGGCCAAGTTAAGGTTGCACAGGCAATCTCATGCTTGACTTTGCAGCTCAAATAATTAAAAAAATATTTGTGTGTGTGTAATTGTCTAGATTTTTTAAAAAGCAAACCAATGTAAGAGAAATTCCATCATGTGGCATCATTTTGACACCCACATGGTACACCAACAGGATTGGAATCTTTAGATCCACCACAGACACCTCTGCCCCTTGAGCTAATGGAGTGACTGATTATAGGTGGTTATGCTCTACATGGACCAATACCAGAAGGGCATGAGACACGTTTTGTCAGTGGGTTTCACAGATAATCAGACAACAGAGGAACTGTGAGACTCAGGAACCTTGGTTTCCATTCCAGCCTCTGAGGGCACAGACTTTTCTGTCCATTGACCCTTCTGCCCCATTCCTTCCACCGTGGCCTTGTCCCAGTCCTGTTTCTTCCCCAGCCTGGTTCCTCATCCCAGTCCCACTCTTTGCCTACACAATCACAGACTTCACTCTTCAGGCTTCTCAACTCAACCCAGTCTCCTTGCCCAGCCAGGCCTAATCTCACCCTCCAGACTCATTGTCTGAGTCCCAATCTCCCCCCACAACACCTCCAGCCTCCCCCACCTCCTGTCCAAGTTTTTTTGCCCAGTCAGTCAAATTCCTCCCTCCTGACTCCTCCTCTAATCTCTCTCTCCCCTTTCCTGACCTGGCTCCTAGTCCTAATCTCCTTCCCTGGGCTCCTCATATGATCTCAGTGTCCTTTCCTACCCCTCCTGGGCTCCTTCTTCCAGTCACTTTGGCCAACCAGTCTCAGTCTCAATGCACCCCAGCTCCTTGTCAGATATGTCTTCTCACCCCCACCTCACTTTCCCTCACACTGGTTCCTACACTTAGTCTCCTTGTCCAGTCAGTCCCATTCTCCTACATTTCTCTCTGCTCCTTGTCCAGTCTCAGCCAATTGGTTCCCAGTCCCCTCCCCCTTGCTCAACCAGTTCCAGCCTCCCTCCTCCTGATTCCCTGCCCCAGTCTCCTTGTCCAATCAGTCCCAATCCCACTTTCTTTCCCCTCCTTCCTTTCCCAGTCTCACTAGATTCCTTATCTTAATCTACACCTTTCCCTCCCCTGGCTTTTGAATTTGAGAGAGCTGCTTTCCTCCTCCACACTTCCTGAATGCCAGCAGGTTAGTCATTGACAGCACAGGATAGCCAGGCTCCCTGCTCTCATTTCTAGTGTGTGGCCCCATCCCAGCCTGGAGAAAGCATTACAGGGCTATCTGGCTTCATCAATGTAGCCCTAGGCTGGAAGATGATGAATGTGTAGCGTGGTCACAAATAGGAACTATGAGGGGGTAGAGCATGCTCAATTGCTCTATGCACAATCTTGTCCACACTAGAAGTTGCAAGAAGGTCAAACATGCTCAGTCAGGATGGAACCTTTGGAGATTTTAGTTGCTAGCATTTAAGAATTCTCTACTAATCACATTCAAACTGCAGTTACTCAAGGGCTTATAACTTGGGCAAATTTGGGCAGCAGAGATGGCAAAAAGAATGCCTTTGATACAAAGACCACCCCTGGCCAAATTTGAAGTCCCTGCCCTGAAATATGGGCATTTGATTTTTTCAAAGAAAAGGTCACACGTGTTTTAACATGGGCAAAAACCACCATGCTTCAATCTTGGAAACAGCTAATTCAAGAGTAGGTTAGATAAATGTCTATCAGGGATGGTCTAGACAGTATTTGGTCCTGCCATGAGGGCAGGGGACTGGACTCGATGACCTCTCAAGGTCCCTTCCAGTCCTAGAGTCTATGAATCTATGAATCTATGATTCAGTTTGACTGAAACTTAAAAAAAATCCAGCTTGAGACATATAACCTGCCCAGTCAAATCTGAGCTTTGCAAATCTATAAGCAACTGAAAACGAGGTCTATTAATGGCAAGTGTTGGGCAACCTTAATAATAGGCAGTGCTACAAGCTCTGCCTCTAATACAATGTGGGAAATGTATACTTCCTCTTATAGAAGATATAAGAGATAAGGGGTTTGTGCTGATCAGCTTATGGTCAATTCAGATAAGCAAAGTACCTTTATCTAACGTACTGATAAGGCCCCCTCACCATGGTGGCTCCAAGCAAAGGTGCACATGAACCCAAGCATGGAAGAAGGAGATATGGAAGCCTATTGCAAAGGCTACTGAGAGTTTTTCAAGGGACGTTGGAACCAGCCCATAGAGAACAGTTAGGAGAGAAGATGTAGATGAATCAAAGGGGATGTCAGAGGAAATTAACTTTGAGGAAAATACCAGAATTTAGTTGCTAGGCATTGACAGCATGGCATAAACAGAGGGCTAACTGGAAATGTCTGCTTCATTTTCGTAATGTGAAGTCATGAGGCAGAGCCATGGGTGATAACTGAAGGGCTGTAAAACTATATCAAAACAAATGAAGGTATTTCAATCATACTGTCCTTTCTTTATACAGTTCCTGTTTTTAAGACCAGCACCTCTTTACCTTCAGACACATTTTCAGCAATACAATATGGTAGTAAACCTCCATGTAACTGCCATGCACTTCTCCAGTGCTTTCTTTCTCATTTCAGGAGATAAACTAGATATTTGTGGCAGCTAAACAGAGGACCAGATTCTGGCACCACATAATAAAAATCAGCATCACAACTGGCACTAACAGAGCCCCATCCTGCAACCCCTTGAGAGGCCTTGAGCATTCTCAGCTCCCTCTGTGATAAGGTGGCCCCTTGCAATCTGTCCTGAGTAAAGGTCAGAGACCGAATTGTGACTCAAAAGTCCCCGATACCTCCTTGTTCCAAGGAGGAAATAATCTGCACCAGTTCTGTTCCTACTTCCCTCTCTGCACTGGCTCAGAAACACCAGGTGACATATGAATGGGCAGAGTTAATATTCTGCCCACCCCATCCTCCATTAACCTGCACAGGAAGGGGAATGGTAGCATGCTAGCAGCTGTTCTGCAGGATCAGACAATGCAGGTAGCCTGCGTAGAGAAGTAAAAGGACTTCTCATGCCTCCTTACTCCCCTGCACAGGCAAATTCATGATTCAGCCAATTGAGTTTAAGTGCTCATCACCACTCAAAAGGCATTGACAATCTCTCAGGATCAGGCCTTTACTTCCTTGTCGTCAACCTAAAAGGCCAAAGACCGACTGTCTCAACTACCCTCACACTGAAAAAGATCAAACACTCTACACTCCCCCGCACCCATTAACATGGATTTAAGTGAGCCTGCTCCACTCAACTCAGCCAAACGCATCAGGGTATCAGCACATCATCAAACCATCATGAGCCCTTCCTTTTCCCTGCTTCTTGTTGTTTACCATTTGCCAGATAGGAGCAACCACAATCAGTTGCTTAGCAGCTGGCACCACAGTAAAGAAACCCCAGCACAAAACCCCATAACCACAAAATGATGTCACTCAGTAGCAATTAGCTTTGTTTTCAACGTACACATTGCAAACCTAGGAGTAGGGAGGGGGATGGAAATGTAATGGCAGTTGCACAGGGAAGCAGGTGAGAGACTGCACCTCTGAGGTGTATCTATCACTTCTCGTGGGACGGATACAGTCCTTATGTCACTGGAGCCTACTGCAAGCCCAGACACACTGGTAGACAGAGAGAACCAGTGATTCATGTCTGATTTGAAATCACAGAACAAACAGGGGCAACATTATAGACTTTATCCTTCATGCACTGGCTGATGTGATTTTTGAGCAGCTATTACCTGTCTGCAAATTGACATATTACTAGTAGCAGCACAAACGGCATCCTTTCCAATACTCAGCAAAGCGTGTGCAACCCTGAAGGTTTTCTTTTGTTTAAAAAAAATCATATAAAAACTAAAGTAAACCACAATCTGGTTCTGTGCCAATAATATTAACCAACTGCTTTTAGTGCCTTTGAAGTTAGCAGGGGGCATTCAATCTTGTGGTGAAAGTAAAGAATGATACTTTAAGTGATTCCTTTTCATCCCTTTAACTTAATGAAAGATTAATAGCCTTGTTATTTTTGTTTCTGCTTAATTTTTTTTATATTCCTAAAAAAGATTTTTTTGGCACTTGTTGAAACTGAAATGTTGCCTATAACAATTTTATGGATCAGTGAAGTCCTAAGTATTTTTTTCCCCCTATTTGAATTCTGTCCTACCAACACTGGGCACAAACGAGGTTACACTCTGTAAATTCAAAAACACATCCAGGCATATGCTGTGGGGTGGGTGGGGGAAGGTGGGCTCATGTTTTTAAAGCACACTGGCAAAAGGAAAAAAATTGGGGGGCAGGAGGTGTTATCAAATCTATTCAGTTAAAGAGCTGGGGATTCGTTATAAAAATGTAATCCAATTCCTAGCTGAAGAAAGCAGCTCTGCATCGCTTCTGGCTCTGAAGATACAATGTGGGTTTTATAACCACCATTTATTTATTTATTTTCAGACCAAGCTAACAAGCAAGTATTCCGGGGTTGTTGTTGTAGTTCAGAGGGCGTGAGGACCAGGTTGCTTTCCTTCTGTCTTTCTGCTTTACTCCTTGTCCACCTTCCTCTTTTTCCTTTTTCTTTTTTTTGTAAAATCCCATTTGAAAACAGGTCTCGCTTCAGCCTCTGCCTTGTCATTTTTCTTTTCCTCTGCTGTTATTTTGGGGGGCTAGAATGGATGATTTACACACAGCCCTGTAGAGAGGACACAGTGGATCACAGGAAGAGTGTGCACACAGGGAGGCTCAGGGTTGGATCATCAGCTACTGTAAATCGTCATAGCACCATTACGTCAGCTGAGGATCTGGCCAGTTGTCTCTGCCAGGGCTGCTCAGTGTTTCTCTATGGAAGGAACTCCAGTAACTCCACTTTTAAGAATGTTCAGTAGAGCTGGTCTTTCTGAGCATGAGAAGCCAAATGGATGTGACATGGCCCATACTGACTGGACAATCGTTCCTCTCACCCCCAAAGAACTGTAAATAAATCTATTGTAATCCCCCATGTTCAAAGTCACAGACCAACAGGTTTATTAACGTTGGGTGGGATTTTTTGAAAGTGCCTAAGTGACTAAGGAGCACAAGTTCCATTGCACCCAAAAACAAAACTTAGCACTTATTTTGTATTTGCTTCTGAAGATCTCAAACAAAATTGTTCATAAAGGTGGGTTATCATTTTTATCCCTACTTTACAGATGAGGAAACTGAGGCAGAGAGAGAAGTTTATTTTGTCTTGGGTTTTAAGGTCTTTGTAGCAGGAACCATGTCTTCTTCTGTGTACAGAACCCAGTGCAATGAAACCCAGTCCTGATTGGTGTCTTTGGGTGTAAGCCATAACATAAATAATAGACTTACTCATGATCACTCAACATGTGAATGGCTGAACCAGGAATAAATTCTAGCTCTACTGAGTCCCAGGCTGGGGCCTTAGCCACTAGTCTACACTGTCTCACAAGCTGTCAATGATCTTTCACACCAACATAATGTTAGCAATACCCTTGTAAGTGATATGATAAAGGAGCAATATTTTTAAGATGTTGTTATGCTCACTTGTTTTTCAGTCAAATTTTCCTCCACTTTCCTGTTCTACATAATAGCCCATTTTATGTCCTCTTTCTAGTTTACTTTGTTCTTCAAGTAATTACAAGAGAAAGTGAATATATATTAGAATGTACTAGGTCCCTTTTTGAAACTACTGCAAGCTGTGGGGTGGATTCCTTTCACCAGAAATTGTTCCACAACCTGTGCTCTGATAGGTAAATATCATAGGTGGTTCAGTGACATAAAGGGGTGCTGAGTATTTTGACATATTAGAAGATTGTACAAATGTGTCAGCTGATACTATGTGTGCAAGTTAACTAAACTTGCAATCAAAGTTCTTCATAAGGTCTAGCCTGAGGTTGGCAATCCCACTGAGCCAGCTGCGTCCTCATCATGTAGCCATTCTGACAGGCAGCAATATAACACACTGAAAAAGTTGCCTTCATCAGAATTTGGTGAAAAGATGGTCCCAATGTACAAAACAAAACACATCTCTTCTCTTAATAGCTCTAGTCTGTGTCATATCAGAAATAACAGTCATGTAATACTGCAAAAATTAAACAGAATTTTTCTGCCATTATACCAAGCAGCCTACTTAATAAATTGGTAATGAAAAAGAATAATTTATTACAGCTTGTGAATTTTGATGGCTCTAAAAAGACGTTCTTAGAGTTTCCCCAAAGGGAGAAGAAGCACGTTTCTTCCTTCATGCACTGGCATTTGATGTAATTTCTCTGTCTGTAGAATTTAGCTCCTGCTTAGTAGAAGGGATTAGATTTTTTTTTACATCATAACCTATTTTAAGCCATTATAATCCACAAGTAATAAACCATTTTCACTCACCTCTCATGGGGAGAGAAAAGATGTGAGAGAGCATTCTGAAGTCTTAATTTATATCAATGTTTGCATTACTATTAAATGAATTAAATGGGTTCTACAAATATTCTCCCCTAGATCTGTAATAAATTATGAGGCTTTTCAACTTAGGACATTTCATTGTCTACTTTACCGATGTTCTAAACATTATTTGACAGCACAAAAGCAAATAAAAATACCTTGCACTAGCCAAATGACTTCGGGTGTGATATTATGGGCCAAATCCTCTGCTGGGGTAAAACAGTATAATTTCTTTGGAGCTACACTGGCTTATACCAGTGGAGGATCTGGCCCATATGTGGAAGTCACTCTACAAATACTGACATATGTAGAATAGGGTACTGGGAGATGAGATTCATGGGGTGAAATCTTAGCCCCAGTGACATCAATGGCAAAGTTGCCATCGCCTTCACTGGGGCCAGAGATGATCTTTAAGATAGTGTAAGCTTCATGCTGGGAAGTAGGTGCAAGGGAATCAGTGGTGTAATGAGTACACTGAGGGAAGCAGAAGGAAGTTAATTTACACCATCTCAAGCTTCCTAAAGGCCAGATTATTAACCTGGTACTTGCACTGGTGAACAATTACTCAGATGAGTGGTCACACTGGTTGGTAGTCAACAGGCGGACCATGGGCCAAATCCGGACTGCAGGACACTTTTGAATGGACCTAAAATCTTTTTATTTGCTTATTATCATCATCATTATTGTTATTTTTAGTATTATTTTCTTTGGAGTCTGGACCTTGATTATACCTTGACCAAGAAATTTGGATCTTGGCAAAAACTAATTGACTACTCCTTGCCTAGTGCATAGACCACTAGACTGGAATTCTTGAGACCTAGGTTCTAGTCCCAGCTTGGCCAAAGGCCTGCTGGGAGCCCTTGGGCAAGTCACTTCACCTCTCTATTACCTCAGTTCCCCATCTGTGAAGTGGGGACAATGATACTGACCTCCTTTGTAAAACACTTTGAAATCTACTGATGAACAGAGCTATATAAGAGCCAGGTATTGTTCTTATTAGCAAATGCTGATCTGAATCTGAAAGTGCCAAATTCATCCCATCTTCAGATTATTTATCTGAAAGGTAGCTCAACACTAACACATAGATTGGTGGAAGGCTTTGCTTTTTTCCACCTTATGATTGCACAGAAAATGTTTACACTGCATAAATTTTCAAACAGAGAGATAAACTAAAATCCATCCCATATCAGGAGAACCATATAAAACTGGGATATCACAAGAAAAATAGCCAGTAAGCCATTAAAAAATTTCCATTTTCACTAATCCATAAAAAAACCTTCTCACTAAAGATTCCATCACACTAAATTTACACCGAAACAGACAACCTTAAATTTCATTCACAAAATTCATGAAATTCACAAAACTGTAATAGGCAAATGTGAACTCACAAAATACTAAAAATAAAATGCAAATCTCGCTTGCTCCATTATCTTTCAACAAGGGCATTAATCTATCAGCCATACTACTACTAGCCTACTAGCCAGTCACAGTCAGGTCACTTACTTGGGTGGACGGCCTCCAAAGAACTCCCTTACGATGACCTATGTTCTGCAGGAAGTATTCCCAATGGGGCACCCTTCCTCCCAAACCAGCACTGCACCAGTGCTCCAGCATGGCTTAGGCTGCTGATCTTTGCGTGAGATGTAAAATGGAGATCCGTATCAGAAGGGGTGCTAGCCTTGGCGTCCGGGCAAAATGCTTACCCCAAGAATTGTGTTCTGATGACTTTAACTTTCCCTGTACTTTCAGTTGGATGCAGTGTTCTTCTTCACTTTCTATCCTAGGGTCCCACTCTGTGAGGTGCTGAGCACCTGGCATGATCTGCCCTTTAACAGGTGTTGCGTTCACCAGGGACGTGGCTGATATGACACATGCATGCCTTTCTTACCTCGTAGGACTGTTGTGTGTGTCAGCTAAGGTTTATAAAGGGCATTCAGATTTTCAGATGAAAGATGCGATGGCATTGCAGATTATTTTTAATGAGAATATGCAGACGGCAGCACATTTCTCTGTTTTGTTTTGGGTGCATGGATAATGCACACTGTTATTTTTGCAGCCTCACTCCCTTCACACCGCTGGTGTTCCTATAAGAGGCTTCCACTATATGCAAGATGCTAAAGAAAAAAGAATAAAAACTAGCAAACGTACAGGCAAAAGTAGTGCAATTTATACCTAGCTGACAGCAGGTTTCCAATTTCTGTCCTATTGCGCTATCTTGGGGAGACTGTGCATTGCAATTTGAAGGAAAGCTGCAGAATTTAGAAAGAAAAACAGTTTTTTTCATGGACCAGCAGGGGGGCTACTTGAATCAGAATCAAGTGCAGGTAGGAGAGAACTATCTGTCATCTATTATTGAAGCCTGCTTGAGTGTGTACAACATGCACATTAAGCCTAGTCAAATTTCCCCCTTTTTAATGTAAAGAAAAAATCTCATAATTTGAGACATGAATGAGCTGCTTACATTAAATAAAATATATCAAATTCCTCTGGATCTAATTTTATTAATAAATTCTTTCCTACCAAGGCAAGTGTGTGAATACTATTGGTGGGCTCAGTATTAGCCTTTATCTCATCTAGGACTTTGGACTTTAAGTCCAGGTTTGACAAGGGCTTCCTATTCTGGTGTTTGGATGGAACTCTGTGTAGCCACATGCTGTGAATCACCTGGACTAACCAAAGTAATCTCATTTAGAGATTCATTAAAGTTCTTCTCTTACTTACATTGTTGTATGTCAGAAGCAGCTTCAGTGAAATTAAGAGCCCTTGATTTTGGGTTGCATCCAACCAGCTCAGAGGATGGGGTGGACAAGAGTGATGTGAAACTACTTTCATGCCCACCTTCCAATTTTGGGGGTGGCCTGGGACCAAGTATAAAGTAGATCAGCCATCAAGAGCCATTCTGGTAGCTGGACATCTTGGGATGTAGGTATGCCGCCCTTATCCATGACCCCTAGTCCAAGCCACATCCCATGAGCTGGGAAAGCAGTGGCACAGAAGGAATTTTGGAAGCTCTGGTTATCCAGCAAGCATGGTCTGTATGTGTTTATGTGCACATTCATCTTTCCTAATCAAGCAACTCCCCTATGCAGAGCAGCCACTTCCCCTGTAATCCATTTCTATTCTTAGGAGTTTATTACTGTCCTCATTTGGGGGTGGGGCATCATAATCCTTATTTCCAGGAGTTGTCACAATTTGTCCCACTGAATGTTTAAATTGTCTTCAGCAATTACAGGTCTCAGTTAAAGTTCTGGTAGGACATTCTAGCTTGCTTTCATGGACCGCGTCTCTGAAGTGCTGAGTGTCATCCTCTATTTCAGTGGGAGCTTCATATGTTCAGCACCACAGAATGAATCTGTAGAGCTGTTACTTTGAATATGTGCTGCTCGCAATTTGCTGTGGGATTGGTCAGCACCTCTGAGAATCAGGCCAGCAGGAAGTTGTTGAGTGATTAACAAACCACAGCAGGTTTGATTAAACTCCCGGGTAAATAAGTGCAAATTACAAAATTGTAAAAAGTGAAGTCAGTTTGCATCTAATTCACAAAGGGTGCAGGATGTGTTAAATAATTGTTTGCTGTCAGTTGTTTACCAGGTTTTAATAGTGACTGAAGTTATCAGTGTCTGACAACTCTTAAGTGGCCTCTGTGAAGTGATTTTGGTGGTCTCAGTCTAATTGACTGCGGACAGGTACCCATATAACAAAAGCCACAGTCACCAATAGCAACCTTGTTGGCAGTCTCAATAGAGGCTGAAGTTTCAATGGAATGAGCACGGAGACTCAACTATCCTTTCACAGCCAGTTATTCTAGGTAAGAAGTTCTCAAACTGAGGGTCATGCCCTCTGGGGTGGGGGTCACAAAGTCTTAGGGCATCATGATCACCCTGACCTTACGATATCGTTAAAAGAGGGGTGTGTTCTATAATCCATGACAGGGGGACATCTATAACCCATGAAAGTCCTGCCAGGGAGGCTGTTCGGGGTATGCAGTGAATAGCCATATCTCCCTGCCATCATGCCTGTGCCTCTTTCAAGCCAGCCCTGCTCACTTTTTGCTGGCTTCCTCCCCATGTCTATCGCAAGTTGCATCCATTTTGCACTGCTGTGACTCCTGTGCCCAGTAGACTTTCTGACACAATGGTGCTGTGCAAGGATATTTCCCACTTTACACCGCTGAAGATCCACTAGTGAAGCTGGCCCAATTCATCCTTGCAGGTACCAAAGGAGGTATAACAGCATTTTATCCTCATTTTATCCTACTATCCTCATTTTACAGATGAGCAAGCTGAGGCAGAGAGACTTTCTGAAGGTCAGAGTTGCTGCTCCATCCACGATTAGAACGCAGGAGTGGCTGGCTCCTAGTCATGTGTTCATTCCACTAGGTTCTCTCTCATTGTGGGTGACATTCTCCCCAGGGCAGTTGGCTGATGCATCATTTAAGCCCTTTAGCCCAGATTTTTAAAGCTATTTAGGCATTGCTCTGCTCAATGTCTCTGCGTCTAACTGATTTAGGAATTTAAATCTCATTTTCTAAAGGGCTTTAGGCACTGAGGTGTCTAAATTCCATCAGTCAGTATGGTTTAGATTCCCAGCTACCTAAATGGTTTATGAAAATGAGATTTAGGCTCTTAAATCAGTTAGGTGTGTTGCACTGCAGAATGAAGCAATGCCCAAACAGCTTTAAAAATCTGGGCCTTAAACCTTAATGGCCATTTGGGCCACTCTATACTGCAATGAATTTCACTCTGTATACACACAATCTGCCCTACTGAATAAAGGACTTACTCCGTGTCCTTAACTTTAATAGGACTTAATTAAGCATGTGCCTAAAATTAAGCATATGCTTTCATGCTTTGCTGAATCAGCCGAAACGAGATAATCACATATTCAATTTTCTAAACCTTATTTCCACTAGATCTTAATGCACAACTGCAATCCATTACGCTTCCAGTTTCTTAATAAAAGATTCACACACTTGGCATCCAAATAAAGATGTACAACAAACATTTACATAAGGAAATGTAAATGAAAACAAGTAAATCTGTTTGCTTGTGTAATTTAGTCATATGCTTGGGGCTGCCTTAGAGTTGTACGTTCATGGGGATGGTAAGGACATATAACTACATTCCAGTGGCACATCAGTATGGAAATACCTTTTTAAAAGGTTAGTTTTTAATGATAAACTAATGGAAGAGAAGAAAGAAAGAAAGAAAGAAAGAAATTAGGAGAAACAGTGATATCAAGGATATAAGGACATAACTATGTAGCATATTCAATTGAGGGCAGCTGACCTGCATCCAATCAGATCCATCATGAATGTTCTTAATAATGCAATTCCATCCTGACTGCATTATTAGTTCATTGGCATCTTTACCCCACAGCATCTATAGACTTTGATTTGGATCCAGGGAACTGTTTAACAGCTGGAAAATTTTAACAGCTGAATTGGAATATCAGGTTGTGTAATTTTCTTGTTTCTGTGAATGGGAGAATTATGCATGTTACTCTGCTTGGCACTAATGGATGTTACCTTCACATTCCTGAGTATGGGGATGGGAAAGCACCCCTGAGATCATGCTGTGTGTCAGCTTGTGTCTATTATCTATGCATAGGCTACAAACAATGGTAATGGATTCAGCCCTAGGATGAAGAATCATGAAATAGTCTAGTTAGAGTTTAAACAATGATTTTCAAACATGCGTTTAATTTAGACATTATAGACAAATATTCAACAGTAAATAAAATACTAACTGTCCATTATAGGCAGAGTAGGTAGCAGCACCTAATGCTAAGGGTGCCTGACAATTTCCATTATAAAACTCTGCTTTGAGCTGCTTAAAGCTTTCCCGTACTTTAAGCATGTGGATGGAAATCTTCCATGCTGGACATCTCACCGAGGCTGAACATTCTTAGAAAGTTTCAGCTAAAATAGTTCAGCCATTTCCAAGAATGAAGTTGGGAAAAATACATTGTTTTTCCCCATGTTAAAAATATTCTTATAACCATTTCCCTAAGAAGCTCTAGTGCCTCCATGGTTTGGAGCAAGGACTTGAAATTTGGAAGAGAAGCTCCCTCACGTGAGGAATGTGCTTTTGCCATCCTAATGAAAACTGGGCCAAGTTATAATCCCCCCCAAAAATCTTGGTCCACACATGCTTAGTTTGGTAGCTAAATTATCCAGAGATTCTGCCTGCACTAAGCATGCTTTACCCCTTACAACTCCTAAATCTGATTGGGCTGCACATTCCTACAGCATGCCTCTGAGTGCTCCACCCTGGGGCTGCAGAGGCTGAGCAGGATTTTTCTTATATTTACTCCTCTGTGGTGGTCACTGCGGTGCCATGCACAAGAAATGTACTCACCGTTCCTCCTGATGGTGACCAGGCACTTGGGTGACCAGATAGCAAGTGTGAAAAATTGGGACGGGGGTGGGAGGAATAGGTGCCTATATAAGAAAAAGCCCCCAAAATCAGGACTGTCACAAAATCAGGACATCTTGTCACCTACCAGGCACCGTGGAGGAAGAGGAAGCCACCTGACTTGAATGCAAAGGAAGGTGGGAGGGGAGAAGGAAGAATACATGCAGGATGGGTGGGAATGGGGAGATAAATCCTCTGTTAGTCCAAGGGGGCTAACAGCACCGGGAAGGGGTAACTTTAATTATGGCATTTCCTAACTGTTTTTTACTTTGCAACCTTAATATTATTTGAATGTGTTTTTTAATGTAATATTGTATATAAGCTGCATTTTGTTTGCCTTGTATCTACCCACTTGAGAAAGTGGAATGACATTTCCTGAAGCCCATTTACTTACACCAGGGAAAAATTTGGTCCAATAACGGTTTAGAGGAAATTCTTTGCACTTAGTCCACTGTATTTGGTATCTAGATATTGCCAAAGAATTAATTATGAGCTAACTTGGGGCTTTTTCCATGAGCCATGCATTGTTGTGCTACCCCAGAAGGAGACCAGACAAATTTCAGCTATCTAGTTCACACTTTCCCCCTTTCTCTGAACACAGAGGGAAGATGAACATTGCATCACATCTATACCCAGCATAGCTTATCTCCCCTGGCATAGTGTCATGATCCACAGGCCTCAAACCCAGATCTGCAGTGTCATAACACTCCAACCCTCCACTGATTCCTGGTATCTGACTCGTGGCTCCTGACCTGCGCTCCTGATCGTCTGGATCTGCACCTGTCCCCTCCTCCCCCTAGCTCATGCTAACCACTAGGCCTAGCCACCTATGTCCTGGACTAGACACATAGTTACTGTTACAACATGAAGGGGCGGAGACAATGCTTCACCCATTCCCCACCCACATGTTGGGTTTGACTGTTCTTCCCCCTGCATACCTCCCAAGTTAGACTACAATTTGAACCTCTGTGGGGCCAGATTCTGCCAGTCTCACACACTGATTAGTATCTTACTTTCTGAGTAGCCCTGTTGATTTCCTGGATCAACTCGAGGAGGGAGGTGCTGTACAGTAAGTCAAGTCTGCAGAATCTGACCCCACAGGAAAGGGGGCAAACTTTATTTCAGATGGGTGCTATAAAACAATATCTGCATACAAAGGGGTATTGGGGTCAGAGTTACAAAACCAATGAAATTACGGGGTTGGGGTGGGAGAGAATTCAGCCCCTAATGTTCATGCTGTGCTTTCTGCTCAGGCTGTCAAATGCAAGCTCGCTGGGATAGAATGCGTAGCTGGGTTAATTTAGGAGAACTGTGAAGACGGCTATGACCCAGGAAAGCTTATTCTAGCCAGTCCTGATGTTGCCAAGGGGTTTGAACTGTGCTCTGACACGTCTGACACAAGCCTGGGAGCAGAACTGATGCAAGCAGTCAAAAGCAATATAGCGCACCCTATTGCTTTCTTAAGTTAAAAAAAACCTAATCCCCACTGAACAGAACGACTCTGTCACAGAAAGAGAATGTTATGCAGTTGTGTGGGCGGTCAAGCAGTTAAGGCCTTGCCTGTTTAACAGGAAGTTCTGGATCCTTGCTGATCACTTTCCGTTGGTGTGGCTACACAGAACAAAAGGTACCAACTCCAAACTGCTATGCCGGACCATAACACCGCAGGGGTTTGACATGCAAACGGTACATATTAAAGCAAAGAAAATGTGATGGCAGATGCGCTGTCCAGGCAAGAATGTTCCGAGTCGATGCATAGGGATTAACTAGTCGCTGACCTTACTGTATCAAGTGAAGGGGGGAAGGTGACCCCAGAACCTCTTGATGCCAATTGGCAGAGGGCACAGAGGATGCACAGAATTTTACAGGGGTTGGAGTGTGCCTATCCCTAACCTGCAAAGGGACAGTGGAGCCTGTGTAGGCTGAGACGGGAGGGCTTGTGTTGCCAGTGGAGTCAGGGACCTGACCCAGAGGGCACAGGCAAGGCTTCCTCTTGCTAAGGGCAGGTGGTAACTAGGTGTCCTGCAGCCCTGGGTACCCCCAAGAAGTGGCATAGTGGCCCTGGGAAAAGATGAAGGATTCTTTGAAAGCAGCACATATCCCTGGCAGCCCTGAAGTCTCTTGAGCTGTTCCCTTCAAGATTTTGGCCAACTGTTGATCTTGTAAGATTTCTGCCATCCTGAAAGGTGCAGTCTTTGTGAGGCAAGCTGTTCTTGTGAGATGTTGGCATCATCTGAACCTTATCTGGAAAACCAGGTCCTTTTCTGATTTGCACCCAACTTATGAACAAAAGCATGCAGGTGAATTTGGATCCACCTCTACCCATCCCATTCTGTGGGAATTCAGTGAGAGTGGGGCCACAAGGGGGGAAAATCAAGCCCTGCATTTGTCTCCCCTCTAGTCTGGCTGTGGCAGGGTGGTGGGTCTAGTCCAAGAGTTGCAAGAGAAAACAGGCATAGCCTGTGAGATGCAAAATTTGCATATGACATGGAGACTGATAAAGGGTGAGGTGGCAAGCCACTGTTTGTGCTTATGTCTGGTCCTGCTAGGACAAAATCTGCACTTTCTACCTCCTGTGATGTGTGCGTCACCTGATACTTAAATTCAAAATAGCATTAATGGAAGTTCTGCTTGTGTATTCAGAAGAGGACATGAAGGACATTCCTGTTTTTCTACTGGCAGGCAAACTCTGAGCTCAGCTTTAGTTTCAGTGTATCCTAGTGCTCCCTCTCAAAGCAATCCTGATGCCACTATAGGAATTTGGAGGAGAAGCTATGATTTGAAATAGAAACTTCAAATCCAGCCTAAATCCCCTATAAAAGTTTGGTCATGATCCATTAACTGGCTTCCCCAGACAAAGTATTTTTATTGTATTTTCTAACAGGTGTCAATAAATATTTTTGATTATTCTTTAAAGAAAACTGACTGTATCAAGTAATTTCTAGAAAGGTGCAATCGTAACTCTCAGTTTACGGCAGCAGGAAGGAGTCATGGGGATATGAAACCATGAATACCTATAAAGCATATGGGTTGGCTTCTATTAATCAGCAAAGAGTTCCAAATTCCAACAATTCAGCCTTGCAAGACTATAAGGGAATGGAAACACTGCTTTTTGAGGGCTGAATTCTGCCACCATCACCCACACTGAGAGGTACATAATTTTGTGAGTGACCCCTGAGGGGCTCAAATCTGCCACCCCCCTACACTAATATTTAGCTCACTGTGGGTATGGAGGGCAGAATTATGCCCTTAGAATGTACTGCACATGCATGGGGGGTAGAAGAAGGAAGTTCCTTACCAGGTACAGTAGCTGGAGCTCTTTAAGATGTCTTGTCCTTATGCACATTCCATTGATGTTGCATGTGCGCTTCATGTGCCAGACATCAGAGTGTTTTTGGCCAGCAATACTGTAATAGGGTGCTGCTCACCTTTCGCAAGTGCCCCCTGGCTGGGTGTGCGTGTGCCTGCACGCTTCTCAGCTTGCGCTGCTTGAGGTGCCCGCTGTTAGTTATCCTGGTGTTCTCAGGCGGGTGTTCGATGACTCAGCCCTCTGGCTGAGTCATTCACAATCTGCGGGTGTACAAACAAACTGATCCCTTCCAACAGGGCCCTTCTGGAGCCCTCAACAAAGTCTTTGTCTGCAGCCCTGTCCCTGGGCTCAGTTCTCAATTGGTCAGTCCTCAATTAGTCTTATCACCAGACCCTCAGTTCTTAATGTCTGCAGCCCCATCCCGGGATAGCTTTCATTTGTGTCTTGACCCTGGTAAGGGGACATGCCCCCAGAGCTTCCTCTCTGAAGCCTGCTTGCCTTTGGCAGCTGGTCTCTGACCTCAGCTGAGTCACTCTTCACCTTAGTCCCCTTCTAAGGGTGCATCAGAGTCCACAAATGCTGACCCTCTCTGGGGTCTTCAGCCCCCTTTTCTGGGCCTGTTAAACTCCCTTCTCTGGCGTTAGGCCATGCTGCCTGTGGCCAGCGGGAGAGAGGGTGTGGGGCAGGCCTACCCACCACTCTGGGCCACAACCCAGGGATCCTATGAGTATCAGCCACTGGCTGCTTCTGTTTAAGTCTGCACCCACTGCTGCTGTTCCCTGGGCCACTTCTCATGTAGACCCTTCACCTTCGGTTTTGCCTTTACTTCAGGGTTCTGCCAGCTTAAGTCCCAGCAGACAACCAGGAGCTTCTTCTCACTACATTTGTCCCTGCCAGCAACTGCTCTGTCCCTGGTTCTACAGTTCGATAAGCCAGCCAGGAGCACTGGCTTTACTCCTCTAGCTCCAGGCAACAACTGAAGTTCTCTTGCCCTGCATCCCCTTTTATATGAGCCTGCTGGGCCTGAATTGGCTGCTTCCCTTCAGCCTCTTGCTCACTGGCTGTGCCCCTGCGGCTCCTCTCTAGGCTGCCCAAAGGACTCACCTCTACTGCTCTCTTTTTGCAGTGGGGTGTGGTAGGACCATGAGGCCTCCAGTAGGGGGTCATGTTTGGCGCCATGGAAGAAACAAAATTGTTCTGAATCAACCAGCTCAGATCCATGGCAGTGCTGTGGCCCTTGGAGTGCAAGGGACCAATGGTGCCGCACAGCTAGACAGAGTCAGTGCTGACTTTAGTGCTGAAATTGGCAGCAAAGGACACTGCTGTTCCAGGTGTATCTGAAGATCCATCAGTGCTGAGTATCTAAATGGTGTGGAGTGGAATAGACAGGTGCGTGCAACCCAGGTTTTCTTGAGATGGTTGCAATTCATTTCAGGGCTCTTGAAGTAAAAGATCCTGTACTCTTTGGCTCTGAATGTTCCTGCACATGGGGGGTCTAATCAGGCTGGGCCAAAAGGGGGTCACATTGATTAAGTCATTAGGAAGGCCTGAAAGCAGGCCTCCCTGCTTTGAAGCTGGTGGATTTGCAAATCGTACATTTTTTGGAAATGTATGATTCTCCTAGGCAAAAGAGGCACTTCGAGTGTCTGTCTGAAGCTGGGATAGCATGAAAGGTAGCATTTGAATCCAGGAGAACTGGACAACACCATACCAGACAAGTAAAGTTCCAACAACTAAAGGTTATTACAGGCATTTATATAAGACTAAAATTACTAAAACTACAGTATAAAACTAACTGTAAAAGCTAGTAGCTAAAAGCAGTCTCTCAGATAGTGGGGCTTCATTTCTAAGCCATGAGGCAGTGAGAGAAACTAAATGATACTCTTATATGGCCTCTCAGTGAAGCACAAGGACTGAAGAGCACTTGTGTGCCCTATGGGTACTACTGTCCAAAAAGACACTGATCTCTGGCATATGAGGTACATGTGCAGGGCTGGCTCTAGCCATTTTGGTGCCCTAGGCAGCCCCCCCTCGGGGGGGAGATGTGTGGCCCCAGGCCTCTGTGGTGGGGAGCAGGAGTGGGTTTGGGGGGCAGGGGGAAACCACCCCCCAGCACGAGCCAGTGGAGCGCAGTGGGTTGGGGCTGGGTTGCTCCACTTCCTGCTGCCCAGTGAGTGCAGGGCAGGCCCGACTCCGCATTCATGTGGTGGCAGGAAATGGAGTGACTGGCCGCAGCCTGCTCCTCTCTGCTCCCCTGGCTCCCAGCCTTAGGTTTTGGAGGGCAGGGTGGAACTGCCTCCCAGCAGTCACCGGCAGCATGGCTGGGAGCCAGTGGCATGGAGCAGACTAGGGCCAGGTCGCTCCACTTCCCATCGCCCTGTGAGTACATGGCACGCCCGACCCTGTGGAGGCGGGATCGGGGCAGAGTTGGATGGGGGCTTTGGGGAAGGGGTGGAGTGAGGACTTGGCTGGGACGGAGCAGAGGTGGGAAGAGGCGGGGCTGGGGCCATGGGGAAGAGGCGGGGCAGGGCAGGAGCAGCTGTGTGAGGCACCAGGAAATTTGGTGCCCCACACAGCTGCATATTTTGTGTATGGGTAAGGACGGCCCTATCCATGTGAACCAGTAATGGAATATGTATATGGACAAGCATTTGAAAGAGAACCTAATTTCCAGACAAGGCTGCAAGACAGGCTATCCAAACTCCATACATGGATGCTTAAACCAGCATTTAGGGCCCAACCTCCCCACTGCCTTGCTTCTTGCATACAGTCATCCGGAGTGGATATAAAATGCTAGAAAATCAGAATAGGAGCATTTTACATCCACTTCACCCAGGTATGAACGTCTGCCCAAGGTGCCAGGCAGTGGAGAATCAGGTTGGCCTTCTGATGGCTAGCGTATACAGTAACATGACAAATGCAGAGTTGAGAATTTAGCCCTAATTTTTCTTTTAGAATTTATGCCTTACAGAATTTAATAGAAAATAACAATTGTGTGTTTTTTAAATCATTCAATATGTAATTATGCCCCCACTATAAATGCTATACGATAGTTCTAAAAAATATATAGAAAGTGTAATGTTCTCTGTTGAATTGTATAGCTTTAAGAGTAAGTAATTTCTGTAGAACCCTATTAGTTTCATCCCTATTAATTTCTGTAGGACTCTTTCATAACTAGAAACAATTATCTTGAAAGGTCATCTCATGCAGAAAACTCCTATTAATTTCAACAGTAGCCTAATTCAGTGCAAGACTTGCAGGATCAGAACCAGATGTACTTAGAGAAGAAACTGCAGTTTCAAGAGGGGTTTTTATTTGATATTGGATTTGTATATGGCTGACCATGCACAGCAAATTCTTGTGTTTGCCTTTGTATTTGCCACAGGATGGGGCAAGTAAATCCCTTAAGTTACTTTACTATACTTTATAGTTTATGACAATGGCACAAACATGAGACATGCTGCCATCTGTGTTATGCTAAAGAGACTGTGCTTATCAGCAAGCCTGAGGAAACAATTCCAGTAACTTTAGTGGCATGACAAGAAGTACAACTACTGTCAAAGTTAATAAAGACTAAATCACTTCAGGAGATAGTAAAAGCCAGTGGCTGAAGTAATAGTGTGAAATTAAAGTTTATTCTTAAATGTAGAAACAATGCAGATTTTACCTCAACCAGCACAGGAATTTGAAAAAGTTGCACAAGGTAAAGGGGACTGTCTCCCCAGTATATGAGGGTTGAAACTGTTCAAATGATATCTGGAAGAAAATGCCTGAAGGCATGATACTTATTGTGAAGTTCTTCTGCCCCAGCAGGTGCAGGAGACTTGTCTGAACTACAATAGCATTGGGGATGTATTAGGAGCAGAGATGGGCCCAAGCTGAAAATTTCAGTTCTGGCTTGGACTTCCCAGAAGTCAACTCCCAATCTGAGCAGCACTTTTATGACAAGTTCATCTGTAATTATCATAGAACTGTAGGCCTGAAAGGGACTTCAGGAAGCCATCAATTCCAGCCCCCTGCCCTGTGGCAGGACCAAGTTAACCTAGACCATCTCTTACAGGTGTTTGTCAAACCTGTTTTTAAAGGCTTCCAATGATGGAGACTCCACGACCCCCTTTGAAAGCCTATTCCAGAGTTTAATTACCAGTATAGTAAGAATTTTTTTCCTAATATCTAACCTAAATCTCTCTTGCTGCAGATTAAGCCCATTACTTCTTGTCCTACCTTCAGTGGACATGGAGAACAATCAGCGGCCTGTTTATAACAGCCCTTAATGTATTGGAAGACTGTTCACTGCTCAGTCTTGTTTTCAAAAGACTAAACATGCCCAGTTTTCTCAACCTTTCCTCACAGGTTCTAAACATTTTATCATTTTTGTTGTTCTCTTCTGGACTCTTTCCAATTTGACCACATCCTTCCTAAACTGTAGTGCCCTGACTTGGACACAGTAGTCCAGCTGGAGCCTCACTAGAGCCGAATAGAGCGGGACAATTACCTCCCATGCCAGAATGATATTAGCCTTTTTTGCAGCTGCATCACATTGACAACTCATATTCAGTTTGTGGTTCACTATAACCCCCAGATGCTTTTCAGCAGTACCACCACCTCAATCATTTATGCCAGTGTTCAGTGACTCTTTCATAGAGCTTTTGCTTGGAGTTCTGTGTTCTTGGAGAGGTGCCCATTTCAGAAGATAAAAGTCTGTTGTTTGCTTGTTTGTTAAGCCCTTGATGTGTAAGGGGTTAAGGTGAACTCGTAGATCTGTGTAAGATCAAATACCATAGGGAACAAAATATTTTTTCCTTGCAGTGCTCTAGAAGCTAGGGCCAGAATTTTCAAAGCAGTTTTGGCATCTAATCAGGTGCTCCATTTTCAGTTAGTTTCCTAAATTGTTTTCAAAGGTGCATCCATGACTGCCTGGTACCCAGGGCTGGGCATGCCTAATTTTGGTGCAATGTGGGCATGGCTAAAGATTCTTATGTCTACCTGGCATTGCCCAGAGTGCTCCAATGTTTTTGCAAAGTGTTCTTTATTTTTTTCTTTAGGTGAATTTGTTGTGCATTTATGACTTATGGAAGCCACAGGCTGGCATAAACTTGAGAGAGACAGGCAGCGTTGAGCAAGCTTTTCCATACTGCTCTGTCAAGCAACACATGTTTTGCAATCAGACATAAGGATGGAGGGTAGAGCTCTCCTCTCCTTCTGAGGAATTTTCTGAGGTCGACAAAAATCCCCTGGTCGCTAGATGCAGATCGTTAGACTTACTTCCACTTGTGATCTGAGCATAAAGGGGAAAAAAAAACAAATCACATACAAAAAGCAGATAGAATCGTAGGACTGGAACTGACCTCAAGAGGTCATCTAGTCCAGTCCACATGGTACACTCCGATGTCCTGAGCAGGACCAGCTCTACCATTTTTGCCACCCCAATCAATCCACCAACCAACCAACCAAAAAAAAAAAGCCACTTGGACTGTGCCACCCCAAGAATGGATGGAGTGCCGCCCCTTAGCATGTGCCACCCCAGGCATGCGCTTCCTCTGCTGGTGCCTGGAGCCAGCCCTGGTCCTGAGCACAAAACTAATGGATGAAGCATAAATGTTTATGGAGTAATGGCCAGTGCATACCACATGATCTCCCCAAAAGGATAAGTAATGCATTCTTTGCTAAATCAGCCACAATCCAATTAATGATTAAAGCATTTCATCCCCCACCAGAACATCAGAACAGCCTCCTGTTTCAAATCACTCTGCAGTGAATCAAAGGGACAGTCGTCTATTTGAGAGGCCCCAGTGACCATAACTATAAATAAGATCTTGTTACTTTCCCATAGAAATGGGTGAGCATTGGGGAAAATTCAGTGCTTATGAAATGATAGTGTGTTTTCAACTCAAAAGGACATTTTCAAATTTGGCCTCTGTATTGTGGCATCCACATTTGCATGTGCAAAACTTTGGAACTATACATACAGGCTATATTTGTACAGATAGTTAGGCATATCGCTTACCTTTTTTGTCTGATTTACTTGTTCTTCTATAGCACCTTCTATCTGAGGACTTCCAAGTACTTTGGCTAATTAAACCTCACAGCAGGCCTGTTGAGAAAGGTAAAGATTTTTACATTTTACAGCTGAGGAAATTGAGGCACAAAGAGGTGAAGTGACTTGCTCAAGGTCACACAATAAGTTTGGATAGGAACTGAATGCAGAGCTACTGACCTTCAGCCCTGTGCCTTAACCACAGCATTGCCCTTTTCTTGTATTACATGTGTATGTAAAGCCTAGCTTTGAGATGTGCAAAACTTGGGCTGCCTACTACATGGGAGAATATGTGATGTGTGGGGTAGGGTCTTTTAAAGGCTTTTTTTGGTGCTTTCTTGGAACAACTGCATTACTCACATATGACAAAGTTTTTAGTAAGTAACTGAAAGGATAAAACTATTATACTACATTACACTATTGTGTATTTGTTAATATATATATACACACACACACAGTAAATGTGATGAGCCCAATGGTACAGTTTACACCATTCTCCGACATGGCTGTACACAATTTGTTCCTGTTCCCCCTATCCAATTCCATAGAACATTGTTGCTCAGAATGAAGCAACAGTTTGGGGAAATTGGCCTTTCTGAGCAGGTGGAGCCAGATTTTTTTACAGAGCTCAGAGCCAGATTTTCAAGTGTTCAGCACCTGGAATCAGTGTGAGATTTCCCATTTAGGTAACTAAATAAGAGTCAGATTTTGAAAAATGCCCAGGGCTCAGCAGCTCTGGCGGTTTATTTGGATGCCTAAATGAGAGCTGAGCTCTTTTAAAATGTGGCCCTCAGGGCCTCATCCAGAATCCACTGAAATCAGTGGAAAGATTCCCACTAACTTCAGTTGGTTTGGGATACATTGAGGCAGTACTTTTATTGCCTATCATCTGATTTCTCAGCAATTACTGCTTTTCAGACTATATGGATAAAGTCAGATTCTGAAACCCTGTATGCCTGTAGGGTGTCTACACTGCAATAAAAGACACACAGCTGACTCAGGCTTGTGGGGCTCAGGTTGTTGGGCTATAAAATTTCACTGTAGGCATTTGGGCTTGGGCTGGAGCCAAAGCTCAGAGACCCTGTGAAAGGGGAGGGTCTCCGAGCATGGGCTCCAGCCTGAGCGTCTACACTAGTATTTTTAACCCTGTAGCCCAAGCTCTGCAAACCTGACTCAGCTGACCCAGGCACTGAGATTTGGTGCTGTGGGTTTTTTATCGCAGTGTAGACATTTCTATAGAGTAGAACCTGACTCCACTACTAGTCCTGTTGAATTCATGGTACTATGGCTAAGGTAATCAGAATCTAGTCTGTAATTTCTTATTGACTGGATTATAGCTCAGATTTATAGCAGAGCTGGTCAGAAATCTTTGTCTAAACAGTTTTTCACAAACACGCTATTTGCATAAAAATTGAAACATTTCAAAAAAGTGTCAATTTTGATATTTTGTTAAGAAAAATCTAAATGAAGCATTTTGATCACGTTGAAACTTTGTATTTTGACATCTGAGAAACAAAAATATTTTTTATTTTAAAAAATCGTAACAATTTAGAAGATCAAAATGGGAACAAACTGTTTTGATTTTATCAAAACTAAACATTTCAATTAACCTGAAATGAATGATTTGTTCAGAATTTTGTTTTTCAATAAATTGTAAGTGTTTTGTTTCTATTCAATTTTGGAATGGATTTTTTTTAAAATTGTTACATTTCCCACGAAACGGAAAATATAGTTCTCAATTAATTCTGATTTATAGTTTACTATGTACGTAGAATGAATATGGAGCATTGGCAGGGAAAAAGGAAACAAAATATTTCTGATAAATTAAAATTTTGTGGTTTTGACTACATGATTCTGTCAACACAAATTCTAAACCAAAAGTAAGGGTTAGTTATGATTGTTTTATTATTTCAACCCCATTGTGTCCAAAGCATTTGTCTACACTATATGAAACCTAAATTTCATACAACAGGCAAAATCCTACATCCAGGACTTGCACAAAACTCCCACCTGTGAAGATATGCCCCAGTGTAAATCAAGTCTGTGCCTTCATTGGAAATTGAGAGTATTCAACATGTCTCAGCAGGTTGTCAACACCTCAGAGGATTGAATATCTCTGTACCTCAGTTTCCCCCATAAAAACAAGGAGTCCGGTGGCACCTGAAACACTAATAGATTTATTTGGGCATAAGCTTTCATGGGAAAACTCTCACTTCTTCAGATGCAGGTTTTTTACCCATGAAAGCTTATGCTCAAATAAATCTGTTAGTCTTTAAGGTGCCACCGGACTCCTTGTTGTTTTTGTGGATACAGACTAACATGGCTACCCCCTGATACTAGTTTCCCCCATGTGATACTTACTCGCCTTGCATGGGGTGCTAGGAAGGCAAGCTAACTCCTGTTTGTAAAGTGCTTTGTGATCCTCTGACTGAAGACACTACAGAAATGTAAAGTATTTATTAGTACTAGCGGAAGGACTAGCTGCTTCTCTGCTTGGCTCTGGGGCAGTGACTCCATTTTCTCTCTTCAGTGCTCTTCTAGATCATCTTTCATGACTGCATGCACAACTGAAAGTGGAAGTACCAGAATCCCTAGAGAAGCAGCTGAATACTATTTAGGAGGAGAGAGAATGTTGGAGAAGACAGACTGGTCAGGTGAGGGTGCTGGAAGATTCATCATAGGAAAGTATTATGGGACCAACAAGAGAGTGTTTGGGGAAGCACTAAGAGCTCAGAGTATAGCTGTCAATATAAATTCCAACCAAATATGGACCTACTGGCTTCTCTCCAAATCAGTTTGCATTTTAGACTGGTTTAATGATTGATTCCATGACGCATCTCATTACCTGCTGTCCCACAAATTTATACCTTGTCCTGCATATACTCAGTTATGTTCCTTGTTTATGATGCTTTAAAACTACCCATGATTTTATTTGATCTTTTAAAACAGTGTTTACTTTTAAATCATCCTCCATGTTCCTCTCCTTTTGTATCTCCTGTGTCTTTTGTGATAACTTCAATGATCGAGCACCCTGTGCTTTAAGCTACCACCTCACAACCCTGACCTATAGCACTCCCCATATTGTGTATAATCACATAGAGGCCTGTGATGTTAAATACAAAAGAGAAATAAGAATGTAGTAAGGTCATATGTTTCTTGCATAAGGGATTTCAAAGGAAGCAATTGTTTAAAGGATTGGAAGATGACAGAAAATAATCTGTGTAATCCAACAATCAAAAAATATATTCATTAGCACAGATAACTTTGTCGGGTGCCTCAAAAATGGAAAGGTGAGTAGTCAAACTGAGAGCAGCTCTTTAATTTTCCATATTTCAAGAGCAAAGAATAGGCTCTGTCAGTTTGGACTATTGTACTTTTGACTTTCATATTTCTAAACCTTAGGATTTAGATCTGGATCTTGAAAGTGATTCAGACTTTAGCCAGTTCTCCTGTCCTCAGCTGAAATGCAATGTGGAGTTTTTTGAAATAATTGTGTGGCTCTGACCATTCCTTCAATAAGGCATTTTCTACATGAACAGCATTCTTTGAAGTGCGGAGCCATGAAGACAGTGAAGGCCAAAGGTGAAAGCTGTGCAATAGAAGTTTACATTCCAGTCAGAGATTGGGTTGAAGGGGTGAAGGAATTAGTCTATTGATATTCAGTGCTTTGACCTGCTAACAATAACTGTGGCACAGGGATTCCACCAGTGGCACATCCTTACATTGTGTGTCAGTGGAGAGAAACAAACCTTATCTGCTTTAGTTTGCTTTGGTGGAAAAATCAGCAGGCTTTTGCCGTGTGGTCACCAGTCACTGCTACTGGGGAGAAGGGGGAAAATTGGTTTGTAATTTCTCCACCACTGAACTGGTGGTAAGAATAACTTAGCCATGGGTCTGCAATGGAATGGGCATTAAAAAAAATGATTCTGGGAAAGAAAGAGATAATAAACTAATAATGTATTCGGAGCTGGATTTTAAAGGCCGTAGATTTAGGAAAACAACTCCCTTCTGCTTCCCCTCGCCCCCCTTAAGAAAAAAAAAATCTTCTTTTTCTTTTTGAAAGTATTTTTATTTAAAAAAAACAAAACCCTCCACCAACAATTTTTGACACTAGAGAACACTTTTCCCTTGGTATCCCGCACATTTATAACATAGTTCAGCTTCCCTTGCAGAAGCAATTTTGTGCTGGGGATTTACTGTTCACTAACATGGACCCAACCAGACTGAGCACATCCAGTGGAGAAAGCCCTACTCTAGACCCAAGAGAACTGGTTCTAGTTCCAGCTCTGCCACTGACCTCCAACAAGTCACTTTCTCTTTCTGTGACTCTGTTTCCCCTTCTGTCCTTTGCTTTATCTCTTACTATATGTTTATACAGAACCTAGAACAATGGGGCCTCATCATTGCTGGGGCATCTAGGTACTACTGGTTTGTCTGTGAGATCTTAGATGTTAGAGATGTAGATGACTTGTTAGGGTCATCTAGTTCATCCCTTCAGCCAATGCACAATTGTTTCTTATTGTATACGTGCCACTGTGTAGTCTGGTTGCCATTTCTTCATATTCAGAATGTGGGGATCATTTTGTATTTAAAATAAGCATGAGCTTGTGCCCTATCTGGGCAAATAAATTCACCTTCCCAGCTCCCAGAAGCTGTAGATCTTCTTGGTCTCTGCAGTAGGCAGGGTTTCTCCTTGTTCAGAGACAGGAATATTCAATATCCTGCTGCCATAGAATGCTGGATTATGGATGCTAGAGCTAAAATCCCTAATATCTTATTCCTGGGGGAGGGTCACAGGCTCTGCCCTCCCATAATGCCATAGGAGACAGTTACTCTAACAGGAATAGTATCCATGCCCAAAGATACTGTTTCTGAAGTTAGCCAAAGCAGCCTAGGAGGGGAGGGCGGGAGGATGTACAAACCCAATATAACTCTGTAGGGATAAATGAATTTCACCCCTCACAGATCCGCAAAGGCAATTAGTGGTACAGTGCTCCCATGACACCCAAGAGTAACTGAGGAGATGCAGCCGCTTGTGTCTCTTAGGGCTATACTGTACCCTTAAAATCTGCCCCATTTCAGAATCTGATCAGAGAAAAAACTGTGAGTCAGAGAGCTGGCCAGCTACACCAGCTGGTGAATGGAGCTCCAACTCCCTGCTCCTCTTCACCTACTTGCTCACAATGGGAAGTATAGGCAAGCAGCCTCTGTTCTCCCCATCAGAGCCAGAGTCACAACCTGAATAGGAAGTAAGGTGGGGCCTTACTCTCCCTTGTCCCTTGCACAGTCCAGGGCTTGGATAGTCTCGCCGTTAGTGTTTGGGAGAAGGGTGGTGAAAAAACAAGCTTCCACTCACCCATGCACACATGAGAATCACGATCTGGAGTATTCTGCCAGCTCACTCGGGTGGGGAAGCTTTCAAATCTGCCAGTGTTGACATGAATCATGCACTGAGGTAAAGCAACCTTCACAAGCGCTGTATTAATAATTATTAAACAAAACATCCATAGAATGGAATAACATGCCAAACTAACTGATTGTGAGTTGTTTGGACAAATTGTGGCAGCACACACAATCCAGTGAGTGCAAACAGTTTTCTGAAGAAGGCCAGAATACAAAGTATTTCAGTAGTCAAACCTGGAGATTGCCATCTCTGAATCAATCTTTGTAGCAATATCAGCTAAACTGAAGCCAGCATTAAGTATAGGTGACCCCTTAGCATGCCACATTGAAGGGAACTCTCATAAGGAATGTGAGCTCTCTCTAGTGGGCTTTTCATCGCTGCACTTTGGAGTGGGAACCTGGTTTACAGGTAAATTGGGAGGGAAAATGCCAAACCATTCTTTGCCTAATATTCCAGTACATCAAGGCTTGCCTCCACATGACAGCACATAGTAGCCCCTTAGAAATGTGCTTGTTCTACCATAGATTACAGTCGGTCAAAAAAAAATTGCAAAAAAGAACATGCAATTTGTCCCTTCTTTGGTCAAAATTTCCATGGAAAATGTCAGATTTTGAACATTTTTCAAGTCTCTCTATCTAAGATAAATAAATAAGATGGATTGTTCTGTGGTTAGGGTATTAGGCTAAAACTGGGCAGACCTGCATTCAAATCCTGCTTTGTTATAGGTTTCCTGTGTGACTTTGGGCAAGTGACTTTGTCTCTCTACACCTCAGTTCCCCATCTATGGAACGGAGAAAATATTATTCCTCTACTTCACTGGGGTGTTGTGAGGACAAATACATTACAGATTGTGAGGGATTCAAACACTAAGGTAACGCGGCCATATACGTAAATTAAATAGATTATACCTCCTTTTATTTACTGTAGAAAGTACCTTCGCCACTGCAAATGCTATGGCTGTAGAATTGCTAATACTTATTTAATTATCAACTGGCTTTTTTTAAAGAGCTGTTGCTAAATACTGTCTCGATGGCAATTGCTAACCACAGCTGAAATCAGACGATAGAAAGACCAGGCTGAACCCATAGGTAGTTCTGAATATTTTATACACAGACTGAGCAATTGGGTCAGCAGTGGAAGAGGAACAGAACACCTCAGTTCAGTTTGACTCATAAAAAGGGAAAGGTCAGGTTTTCAACTCTTTTTTTTTTTGTCATTTCACAAAGGTTATTAATAGAAATCTGTTAAGAAATGACTACTGCTGTCATTATCTGGCACAACCAGCTCTTAGGAATGGGCAGCTAATACAGTGTATAAAGTGGAGGAGGAGTTCTCACATCTTTCCCTCCGGCCTCCTCCAGCCCCCCCCCCCCCGAATTCCTTGTGGTTTTCTTTTAATTTCTCTTGTTGAAAAGACTGAGTGATCCTTTTCCTCAGATGGTCTTGCTGGAACCCCCAACAGAGTGTGAATAATTATTCCCACTCTGTTAGGGCTTTGATAAGACTCTTACAGCTGCCTTTTGCTCAGCTTCTCAGCCTTTGTTCCCGCTGAAGTTATTTTTTTTTTATTTCCTAAGAAAGAAAAGTGGTGAAAGCTGTAACTGTAATACAATCAAGCAAAACAAGCCAAAAAAACCCCAAAACCTCTGCACCAAAAAAAAAAACCCCAACCCGCCCTCCAAAAATATATATCATGCACTGGTCAAAGGAAGGACATATTCCATGGGGAGTAGGTAAACGTCAAGTGTTTACATCTATTTTAAAGAGAACGTATGGACAGTTTGGAAAGAGAATAAGCTGGAAATGGATTTGAAATAAATTATGAATATCAGCTTTGACCTTTGACTGGCAGCAGACAGTCCAGTCATTTAGTTAGCCAGAATACACTCTATTATACTGAATGTATGTCACTGGTTTGGAAGGTTTTACAGCTTTACCGTGACTACTGAAAAGCACATTTGGAAAAGGTGTCCATGAATAGACCTGAAGACCCTATGTGTTTATACGTATGGATATATATGAATTAAAGCACATTG
Organism: Chelonoidis abingdonii; assembly: GCF_003597395.2. Taxonomy (NCBI): domain Eukaryota; kingdom Metazoa; phylum Chordata; order Testudines; family Testudinidae; genus Chelonoidis; species Chelonoidis abingdonii. The sequence goes on along the minus strand of NC_133790.1, from coordinate 12,078,221 downwards.
CTGCCTTCTCTTCCCCTTTGAAAAGGGACACAAGAAGGTATTACTGTTGACTAAACAAAAAGCTTTGTCTGAAGGTCTGTATGCTCTGATGCTCATGGGACTAGGCAAAGAGGTTAATCCTAAATTCAAACATCCTTTCAAGCACTGATTAGCTATCTTAATACAAAGGACCACACATTACAAAGAAGACCATTTTAACCTTTCTGCTTCAGTTCATGTTCTGTGTACCACAGGTCAAACTCTGCTCACTGTTACACCACTGCAAATCTGGAGTAACTCAATAAAGCTTAGACAGATATAACTGTAAGCAGAACTTGGTCCTGTCCATATGTCCATCATGATAGGAATATGAAGTAAGCAACAACTTGACCAAAATAGGTTACCCTCCAAAGTACTGGAAAGCAACCAGCTGTTGAGATGCACTCCGTTATGAAAGTTAAATAAACCTGAAGCCTATAGGTTTTAGCTGCAATCTTATTGTAGGCGCCGTGGTGCCAGAAAGCGGGGTGAGATCAAAGTAATAGTGCACACAGCTCTACTGGCATTTTGAGAAGATTGGAAGATAAATAATTCATACCTTTAAAATAGAGTTGGGTTGAGGATATTATAGATTAATTCCATCTCACATTTTTTCCTTTTTTTTTTTTTTTTTTTTTGGCCAGTGGGAGACCTACTGCCCTTGTCCCTTTCTTCTGATTTCTGAATCTGCCACAGGCACTGTTAGAATTACAGCACCGATAAGAAAAATCAGGCGTGGGATTTGAATTAATGCTTTTAGACAAATCTCCATTCCATCTCTAATTCTAATGCTAATTATATTTGCAGATCAAAGTCTGTTCATTAAAGTTTTTCTTTTGAATATATGTAAAAATTTTACTTTATATACATATATTTAGAGAAATATTTTTCCAGTAGGGATCAAATGTTCCTAAAATATATTTGGGGAAGCATGGATTTGGCTCCCTTCTATTCTTCCTTTCAATCTTTGTATGCATTGCATGCAGTATTGTTCTGTTAGTTACGTGCAGCTCCTCTTGCTGACTTTTAGGTTTAGAGTTTAATAAAAATCTTGGACAAAATGTAATAGTCATTATTCATTATTACTAAGACTGTGCTCCTGAAAACATTTATAAACATGCTTATTTTTCAGTCGAGTATTGCCAACTCCAACTTTTCAGAACTCATGAGTCAGCCTCCAACAAATCAGACTGTCTTGAAAATAATGAGATTTAAAAAAAAAAAAAATGTTGTGTTGTTTCTGTTTGCCTCCTGATTCTTGAACCTGTAGCGTTTGTTTTTTCCAACTGTTCCACAACCAAGAAGTCTAGAAACTTAAATTTTTTTTTTAAAATGAAAGCTGAAAGGCTCATCATATGGATTCTGGGATATGGGCTTTAAGAAAAACCCAAATATCATGAGATCCATAAAAAGAGAGAGCTGGCAACACTGCTACAAGTCTCATTGACTTCAAGCATAAAGCTAGGCATGAGCATAAATGTTTACAGGATTGGAGCCTTATTTTGCAAATGGCAGATATAGATATTCAGAGACAGTGATTTCTTAGCACCAGGACTGTACCAAAAGAGAACAAACCAATTTGGAGATGAAATAAAAGGAAGGACGGAGAGAACAGTGGAATCAGAGTGTGAAAAGTAGGGATTAGGTGGTGAAAGGGTTCCAGTTGCATCCAAGAGGCAGCAAAAGAAGTTCAGAGTGTTAAAAAGCCAATTAGTGGAGTATAAATCTTAAAAAAAAAAGAAAAAGGCCAATTTCTGAAATAAAGAGGTGTTAAGTTAAAGCAGCTAGGGAGAAGATGGGTTTAGTGAAGTGACAACCTGCAGTTAGGAAAGAGGGGGGTTGTAAAGAAAGAACACCATGAAGAATGAAGCCAAATATATATGTTATTTATATGTAAAAGTATGACGTGAAAACTCCTTCCCCTTCCTAGACATTATGCTGGCACCTCCTGGAGGTGTGATGCAGATGGAAGGAAGCAGCCAGAATTCTGCGATCTGCAGGCTGTAGCAAAGGGCCTGCTGACTCAGGCAAATTACCTGCAGAATCTCCTTAGATGTCAGACCGTGTGACTCTTCCTATCTCTCCCAGCAACAGGAAAACAGTCAATAAGAATCATTACCTCAGCTACGACAGAGCTATCCAGTGGTTTTCATTCCTTCAGATCTGACAGTCACAGAATATAAAAGGTCCCCGCTTAGCATGAGGCAGCCTTTCTGTACCTTTCCCCAAACACATAGGAGTATCTCAGGCTTAATCCTGTTACAGTAGTCAAAATCCTCCTGTACAGATGACCGTAATAGTGCTATAAACTCTCATTCACCCCTCAAAGTCTTGGGTTCCCTTTCACCAGAAATTGCTTCACTTGGGTTTTGTTTCTCCAATGCATGGATAAAATGAAATACTGGTAAAATAATCTAGTCACCACTAGGGATTTGCAAAAGTCTTGCAACTCACCCACTCAGGCAAAGGTGATTCTGTTATCCAACCTGTAAAAATAATAAGTGTCAGTCATTGCTGTCTCTCTGGTCTATGCTCTCTGGACAGATCTGCCTGCAATAGGAAATTGAAAAGCCTGGGATTTTCCTCCCTGTTGATATGCAGCCAAACTTAGGTTCCTCACAGACATTTGAGGAAGAACTAAGCAAAACAAAACATAGGGTCAAATTCTGCTGTCATACACCCCAGTGTAACCCCATCAACTCTGGCAGAGGTACTTCCAGTTTGCACCAGTGTAACTGAGAAAATAATGTGATCTTTGTCCTCTAATGTGAAATGAATATAGATACTGGTACATTCAAGAATCACATTCTCTGAGGCCTGCCTGGACACGATCTCTGGTTTGATTCCTCCTCCAGCAAGTGTTACCCTCACTGAATACCTGAGGACATGCTCAGATTTTAGATACATGTGGGAGGGCCTCAGAAATCCTCCCAAAGAGCCTGAGTCTCAAGTCTTAAGAGTGGACATAAGAGCTGTCAAAGGAAGCTATTTGCAATGCACAACCCAGTTTTTTTGCTCCTAAAAGCCTCAGGAATTATGTTACATATTCTTGAATGCCAGCTAGTAGCACCTTATCAATTAACTACCTGTTAACACCCATAGCTCACCCCTTTGTCAGAGAATATATCCTATGATTGGAGCTGATCAGAAATTTTCCAACTACACTTAGTTTCTTCAGAAATGCTTATTCAGCAGAATGAAATGTTTTGTTGAATCTAGTGCAAATTCATTGAAACTTTTGTAGAACTCTGCCTTTTCCCCAGTTCCAGTGGATGGGTAGCACTGCTCCTGTCAGAGTTGGGTATTTGGAGGAGAAGAAAATGCTCCTCAGTTTCACTGATGGGAAGCTGAACAATTCCTTTTTGGCTTTCTCTTAAATCCCTTTCGGTGAAAATTTGGGGAATTTTGATGTTTTATCCCTCTTTGGGATGAAACTTTCTCAAAACCTTGAACATTTTCATAAAGAGGGATCCTCCCATTTTCAGCCAGCTGTGGCCACGAATCACTTTTCCTTATTGCTTTGCCACAGGACTTTAATGGAAAACGTTGAACCAGGGGAAATCCTCTTCCCTTCTTTCTCGTCCCCCCCACCCGCATGCTGTAGGACAATAACTCAGACAGACTCAATCTGCCACAATACACAAGGGTTACTTTATTGCCCAATCAATAGTTGTGTAAAATTGGGAAGATGTAGTCCTTTACCGAAGGAGAATAAATCAAAAATATAAAATGTAACAAGCTAACTCCTCAGCCAATGTAACTCAACATACGTTCATTAAAGTCAGTGGAACTATACCAGTTTACATTAGCTGAGAATCTGGCCCATTAACTGTGCCTGACAGCTTACTGTGGGGAACATGCATAGTTTTATCAAATTAAATATTCTGGGTGGGATAGCGGGAAAGAGTTAAGACACAAAACCAGTCATCATCTGTGCTCCAGCCCTTTTCTCAAGTGATATGTTAACATTTTTGGAGCACTTTTCCTGCCCGTTATTATTTTATTTGTATTACCGTAAGCACCTAGAGAGACTCTAAAGCCTGATCTACATGCAGTTTTTGTTCTGAGTTATCTATGTTAGATAGAAGTGTGATTTTTGTACGCTAGATTTATACCAGTACAATCCCCTAGTGTGGACACAGTTATACTGGTATAGCTTATCTTTACATATCAGAATAATCTTACTGGTACAAGCCTCTTTATACTGATACGACTGCATCCACTACTGGTTTCAAACTCATATAGTTAAAGAAGTACAAAACCTGTGAGTAGACAAGTCTTTACATGAAACCGGTTTCTAACATTAATCTGACAGAGACCATGGGGAAATCAGAAGAGGCTGGGGACCAACTAGCGCTAAATGTGCCTTCCATAACAGAATTTATGCAACACTTAAGTTTTACTTAAATCTTCAGAACAGGCCTTCACCAATGCATCAATCCACTGCATTAATCCCTGATGTGTGTCCTGCTACTGTGTTCTCCAGAATGATGGACTTTTAGTCATAAAGTGCATACGCCAATCAGCTCGTAAAACAGCAGCAATGCCAGACATTTACACTTGTATCTATTTCATCACTTGAAGTGCTATGCCCATTTTGTTAATATATTTCCATTATGACTTGCACACACGTAACTTAGAAGCTATTCTTTTTAGGAATGCAACAAGTCAACCAGTAATTCCAAATGAAAACTCTGTCAAAAGGCATAGAGCAGGGATGTCTTGGCTGGTTTTCAAAGATGCTGGAAATGGTGATAAGCTGTAATAGCTGATATTTCAAAATAAACAAAGAAAAAATGAACTGGAAAAATCTGTAGAAAAACCACACAGTCTGTCTTAAGTGTGGAGGACAGAATCTTTGGAGATTTGGCTATTAAACTCTAGTATGTGTACTGAGCTAACATGAGTGAACTGCAATTTTTCAATGTCTTATAGCTTAGCCAAATTTTTGGATATTCACAGGGGCAGCAGAAGGCAAATCCCTAACTGAAAGGACATCCCCAGCTATTCTATATTTCCCTCCATCCTTCTCATCAGCAGACTGTTCCTCTTGGATAACAACTTAGCTCATAGCCTCTGGCCCATCTCACTGCCCAGTATTCCTCTAAGTCATCTTATATAGCTGGGGCATGAGCCATATTCCAGCAGCTACTTTCTGAGACCAGCTGCACAGAAAGCTTCGGTATTAGAAAAACACCAAACTGGGCATTGCCCTATCTATTGCAAAGACAGATTGAGTCTCCATGTATTAAACAAAAGTAATTGCTTTAATCAAAAGGAGTTTAAGAAAAAACATAACTGTCCAGTTTACAAGGACAAATCCTAACCATCTCACATACACTACCAAGCTTTCACATTCCACTCTTCTTAATTAGAAGTGACAGTTATCTTACAACAGAAACACATGGTCTCTTGATTCCCAGCAATTCTGCCCCTTTCTGCTGCCCATCACGCAGAATTGCCAGTTCCTTGTGCATTCTTTCACTACGGTCCTGCTCCTTGACCTTTTCATGATTATTATTTCTGCTGATTGTTTCCTCACCAAAGACCAGTTTGGAATCCATCAAGATGCCTCCAAAACTACTCTTGGCAACTTCCCACACAGTCAGCTTTAACCGGTGATAACACACATTGGGATTGAACTCCCAGGAATCATGTCATCACCCAAAATATGATGAACGATTTGAAAGGCAAATTAGAGAGGATTCACTTCGATAATTGAGGCTGCCATTGATGTGATTACACCAAAGCCTGAAAACTTCAATCATTTCACCCAGCTCAACCATATAGCTGCATAAAACTCGTCTCTTGTGGCTATTAAAAAGCTATACTCCATGCTGGAAACCAGAAACAGAAAGACTTTTAAAGGAGCACCACGTCTGGTGATCCGAGCACTGCAACATCCCTACTAGAGTCATGAATTTAGTGCACCATCAAAGATGGATTAAGATGGGTGAAGCTCTGGACTTCAGCCACTCCAATTCTGAAGTTTGACAATTGTTGCATCAGCTGGGGGCTGCAAACCCAGTGAAACATTGAAATCCTGAGGAATCAGCTGGTGCAGTCACAAGAACGTTTCTTATGAACTCAAAAGCACCAGGGCACAAGTTCTCTAAGTGCAAAGTGTGCAGAGAGCTCCAACAAACAGCCAGCTCACTACCCGCCTCCCTGCCATCACTGCCCTTCATAGCTGAGGATGTAAATAAGGCCCTCTCATTCATGAAAGCCGGAAAAGCTGCAGAACCTGATGATGTCTTTCCATCCATTGGCTCTGATGTTTTCAAGAAATTCTGGAAATAACTGGCAGCATTGTCCTCCAATAGCCATTCCTCAGGGCTTATCCCAAGGATCTGATGCAAGGCTCTGGTCTTTGCCATTGTCAAGTCTGGGAAGCCAACCAGTAATCCTTCCTTCCATCCTTCCTCATACCAAATAATATATCACTCCTTTGCATGTTGTATAAGCTCATGGAGAGATTATTACTGGCAAGGATAACACTGCTTGTAGAAGCAATGTTATTGAATGAACAATCAGGTTTCTGACCAGGCCACAGCTGCACTGACCCAGTATTAGTCTTAACAACATACATTAAGGTGGGATTCCAGGAAAAAGTCTACACTGGGGCAACTTTCTTAGAACTTGTCTACACAATTAGTTTCCAGCAAGGTAGGGTGTGAATCTACCCATCACTAGCCTGCTGCAGACTAACTGTCCAAGATCTGTAAAAGCAGGAGAGAATCCTGTGGCACCTTATAGACTAACAGACGTTTTGGAGCGTGAGCTTTCGTGGGTGAATACCCACAGGTCCTGCGTCTGACGAAGTGGGTATTCACCCACGAAAGCTCACGCTCCAAAACGTCTGTTAGTCTATAAGGTGCCACAGGATTCTCTCCTGCTTTTACAGATCTTGGACAGTTAGTCTGCAGCAGGCTAGTGATGGGTAGATTCACACCCTACCTTGCTGGAAACTAATTGTGTAGACAAGTTCTAAGAAAGTTGCCCCAGTGTA